>NW_024582432.1:2142425-2192425 GCF_018398535.1 Haplochromis burtoni
TACACACACACGCACACACACTTGTGCAAATCGCAGGCCTAAGAGTGGATGAAAAAATTTCTAACGTTACGTGAATGTCAACTTAAAAAAAATCCTCGAAGTTAGTTAATACTTGTAGAGTTAATTTTGGTATCCATCAGTTAAATTACACACAACGCATGCAAGTTTTTCTTGACATGTTATCTTAATTTTACTTTCCCAGGAGAACTGGACATGCTCAAGATGATTATACTTATCACTAATTCACAAAAATCTTTACTATCAATTTCAGAAACATTAATGTAAAAAAGTAAATCTAACACAATAGCATATACTGTTATGGTGAGAACTTAAACTTCTTCAAGCTTCTTCAGCTTAAACAGTTTCATATTTTGATAATCTGAAGGAACAAGGCCAAAGCTGTGTTAGTCCGCAGAGGTATGAGGGACAGAAATTCATGCAGGTGTACACGTGCAACCTAAAATTTGAGACCACACAGGGAGCACATTAAACACACCAACTGCCGCTTTCACCAAATCATATCGGTCTGCTAACACATCATCACATCAGCCTGGAAGGGGATGACTGATCTTAACGTAGGAGAGAGTGTCGATGGGATACAATGACCTGAGAAAGAGGGGGTTCTTTGTTTATCTAGGTAAACAGGAAACACACATGCACTCGCACACAATGAAAGAAAAAATGAATTCCTTTGATTGTTAAGGGCTTGTGAGAAAAGCTGGCTTTAGAGCTTCGAGCTTTACGTGTCTGTGCTGGTATTGTTGCAATTAAGCACCTGCTGCTGTAAGTTATTAAGATGTAGTTTGTGTTTTGATAGTTTGATATTTGCGAACACAGAGACACATGAGCTACAAAGAGGAATGTATTTATATGTAGGGATGTGCATTTAATGTGTGTGTGTGTGAGGGGGCGAGAGAGAGTGTGTGTGCTCTGAGAATAGCTCCAAGCAGGAAGTCTAAATCTAGCCTGGACCAGGAAGAAAAGTGTGTGAGAGGAACAAACAAATGTGGATACCCTACTCCCCACCCCCCATCTATGCTGCACAAACACACACACACACACACACACACACACACACACACACACACACTCAGACACACACACATTTAAAAATATATATAGAGAAAGAATCTGTTTTGCCCCTGGAGGTTTTGCATTTAAAGCTCATCAATTCATTCATTTTCCATTATATCCCGTAGTGTTTGCCTGACTCCACTTCCACTTTAATGCTTATTAATGGCCTCATTAGGGTCCACTGATAAGAGAGTACATCGGCGCTCATGTGACACACATTGCAATATTTTTTTGGTTTTTGTATTCAGGGATTTGCCTGTTTTTGTGTTTTCTCTGTAAGGTGGAGATGTGGTTAAACCGGGTGCTCGACACCATGCGCTCCACAGTTCGCCATGAGATGACTGAGGCAGTAATAGCCTATGAGGAAAAGCCTAGGGAGCAGTGGCTGTTTGACTATTCAGCTCAGGTAAATAGGTTCGGTTTGATGTACGATGCTGTGAAAAATATTTTCCCCCTTCCTGTGTTCTGTAACTCAAGCTTTCAAATTTTTCAAGTCTCTCAGATCACTGTGGATGAATGCCCCACTATTCTTTGCAGAATTGTTTCAATTCAGCCTCACTGGAAGGTTTCCAGACATGAAAGACCTGTTTTAAGATCATGCCAAAGCATCCCAATCGAATTTAAGTTCGGACTTACAACCAACCCAAAGCCATGGAAGTGCTCTCAAGCAAAGCAAGAGAAAATAACCCCTCAACCCCCATTCCTACACACTACAACCCTAATCTGATGAAGCCGAAAAAGGGACGTCACTACCGCCTGCAAAGGATAACGCTGCTCATCCACGTTGTTCAAGCGCTGAAGCAGAAAAGCAGGCCCAGACCGTGACACTACCTCCACTATGTTTGAATTGTAGTATGACGTTCTTGTTATAATATGCTGTGTTAGTTTTACACCAATCGTAATGGGACGCAAACCTTCCAGAAAGTTTGTTTTTTCTTGTCAGCCCAGAGAATAAATATTCTCTGGATCCCAAAAGTCTTGGGGATCATCAAGGTGTTTTTAACAAATGTGAGATAAACCTTCATGTTCTTTTTGGTCAGGAGTTTTTTGTAACCTCAAACTCTTCCATGGATGACATTTTTGCCCAGTTCCTGTTCTTATTGAATCATGAACACTGACCTTATATGAGACAAGTGAGGCCTGCCATTCTTTAGTTGTTGTTCTGGGTTCTTTTGTGGTCATTAATGCACTCTCAAAGCAGTAATTTAATACTTTTTCAATACAGTCAAACTTTAATACTGTAATTTCGATATCTCACTATAGGATGTGCCTCGTATAGTTCCTCATTCTGCCAATCGTGATTGCCTAGTGATTGCAGTGACCACGTCGGACATAACATCTCACCCTTAAGTCACTTGTGCTACTACACAGACATAATTAAAACACCTTTTCTCACTTCAGAGCAAATCTGAACCTGTATATGGGTTATAGAGTCTCAATTTCTCATAGTGAGGCATCAAAAGAAATGCTAGGAATGAAAACTTTAGGTTACTCGCATCATCCCAGTTCTCAGAGAAATTTAAAAACTAGTAGTTTTGTTATGTATTTAATCTAGTTATCTCTCTAAAAAGTAAAATTTGTTTGATGATCTGAAACATGTAAGTGAGAAATATACAAGTAAAAAAAACAGAAATTGAAAAGGGGACAAATATGTTTTCACAGATTTAACTGCTGACATCTATTATTTGGACTGGTACCAAATTCCGGTCTGGGCCTCTCATAGTCACTTTCACAAGCTTAAAAATCCTTTACATAGCCAATGTGTGACTGTGATAATGGACCACTTATTCTTACCTGAAAATGCTACATACCAGGTATCACTGATTCATGTGTGGCTACAGATGGAAGTTAGAGTGGTCACTTCCTACCTCTTTTCACTTGGTCTGATTTAGGGTTGGATGATCTGCTCATTGTTTTGATTATACTAATGCTGGGAAGTTCAACATGCACAGCAGTGCTATAAGTGTGTAACTCATACACATACATCCCTAGACACCTATGACATTTATCTATGTCATAGGTCTCAGTTATATGCAGAGAGATGAATTGAAACTACAGCAATGTAGATTAATTTTTTATGAATCTCATAAAAATGATCATATTAATTTAATGCATCATTGATTAGTTATTGTCAATAACTTTGGTAATCTTCGATCCTAGATATCATCATCACAGCCTTAGTGTGATTATTGTTCACATGATAATTTCTTTTATTTGTTTGTTATTTTCAATTGAGTCCTGTTATATGAAGCACATTCCACATTTCTGGGATATTCTGTTATCTGGCTTCACTTACTCTAACATCAGCAGTGTTGCTAAGCAGTCCGCAAAGATGGTTATGAACTGAGACATGAATTCGATGAGGCCAACCCGGGGTTTCCACATCTGACTTTGAGGGCGTTCACAAATATGCTTCATGAACAACCTTAACTGCCCCTCAAACTGGGTGGTGGTACCAAATCTACAGAGAATAGCAATTTAAAAAAAAAAGTTAGGCCTTTATAGCAAAGTTAAAATCAATTCCATGATCAATAGTGTTTATGAAAGCAAGGATAAAAATATATTTAGCTTAAATTATTCCAGAAGTAACTGACAAAGACTGAAGGTCAATCTTTTAGTAATCCAAATTAATTTTTTGGGCAGGCTTTAAATTAAAAACTTAAAGTTAGCAATAAAAGCAGAACGGTCAAAATCAAAGCAGCAAAGCAGCAGAGACATAGAAATCTTGCCTTTTGAAAACAGCCTCTTCTAGAATTCCCACATACTCATTAGCATTTATTGTTAGATGCTATTGAGTTGTTTGATCTTCTAGCTCTTTCAGTCTTCATCCCCAAAGTTTGCAACACAAGCCCTTTGTCATTTTCACAGACTTTTGAAAGCCATCCATCCATCCATCCATCTTCATCCGCTTATCCGAGGTCGGGTCGCGGGGGTAGCAGCCTAAGCAAAGAGGTCCAGACCTCCCTCTCCCCAGCCACCTCCTCCAGCTTGTCCGGGGGAATACCAAGGCGTTCCCAGGCCAGCCGAGAGATATAATCTCTCCAGCGTGTCCTGGGTCTGCCCCGGGGCCTCCCGGTGGGACGTGCCTGGAACACCTCGCCCAGGAGGCGCCCAGGGGGCATCCTTGTCAGATGCCCGAACCACCTCAGCTGGCTCCTTTCGATGTGGAGCAGCAGCTGCTCTACTCTGAGCCCCTCCCGGATGGCCGAACTTCTCACCCTATCTCTAAGGGAGAGGCCAGCCACCCTTCGGAGGAAGCTCATTTCCGCCGCTTGTATCCGCGATCTCGTTCTTTCGGTCACTACCCACAGCTCGTGGCCATAGGTGAGGGTAGGGACGTAGATCGACCGGTAAATTGAGAGCTTCGCTTTTACACTCAGCTCCCTCTTCACCACGACGGACCGGTGCAACGTCTGCATTACTGCAGCTGCAGCCCCAATCCGTCTGTCGATCTCCGGCTCCCTTCTCCCATCACTCGCGAACAGCTTTGAAAGCTCACTTCAGAAAACTGCAAACTTCAGAGTGACAGAAATCGTTTTTCATTTTCTTACTTTTCAGTACGATTAGAATGTCCTAAACAAGTGAAGTGCCCTATTACAATTAGATGCAACTGTTTAGCTGCTGAATAGTTTTGGATGTGTATAACAAGCTACTCCTGAAGTCGTTTGGCACAAAAAAAGCTGTATTTTTTTGTGACACCAGCTGTGCACTACATCATCGGGTGTTCTTCATCCAATAAATACATTATAGTGAAATTGTTTATTTTACAAGTATAACAGGTGTTACATAAACCATACAACAGTGTATTTATAGCCTGAGATAGTTTGTAATATCTGTATATTTGTATGGTGCGAACTTATCAGTCACACAGTAAATCACACACAGCTTTATTCTCCCTTTTGACACTAAAGAGGACCATGAATTACAAAATGAACATGATGCTCTTTCATTAACAGTAACTAGTGCTTGAGACCATAAGTTTATCAGAAAAGTATTTACTGAGGTCATAGGTTAGGGGAACCCAAGGAGGTTTGTCTTGTAGACTCTCTTTGTAACCAGTGGAGATGCTCCTTGTTGGGCATTGGATAGAATGCTTTCTTTTGGCTTGCATCACTCAGAAGCTAAGCTCATCTTTATTAGCTCATCTGTATACCTGATTTCTGTATACCCTCCAACCCTACCTTTTCCAGTTGCAAAGGTATTAGAAGGCTTCAACTGGAATTATTTTTAAATGCCAAGTCCATTAATACCCAGACAAAACAACACCTGCTCAGTCCATGTAGTGTTCCTTAAAGATGACTCTCCACATTTGTCAGGAACAACAGCCAAAACAAATCTGTTTTTCAGTTCAAATATTCCTTTACATCTCTTTCCAATGGTGGGGGTTTTTATGCAAAAACATATAGGGCCATATGTTTTGTGTGCCTTTGTTGGCACAATTCCTAGATTTGTTTTACATTTAGATGATGTTTTAGCTCAAAGTGAATACAAGTAAACTACCAGAGAGAATCAGAGTGGTTTCAATGTCTCTGACTCCCTTTTCAGGTGGCTTTGACCTGCACACAGATCTGGTGGACGTCTGACGTCACTATGGCTTTTGCACGTCTGGAGGAGGGCTACGACAACGCCATGAAGGAGTACTACAAAAAACAGGTCTCCCAGCTCAACACTCTTATCTCAATGCTGATTGGCCAACTTACACCGGGTGATCGGCAGAAGGTCATGACTATCTGCACCATCGATGTCCATGCCAGAGACGTCGTGGCCAAGATGATCACTCAGAAGGTGAGAGGGTCACGAGGGATACGTCTGCCAGAGCCAGTGCTCAAAAAATCTTATGCAGCTGCTGTATTTTTTGTGATGCTGTTACCAGTGAGTAATGAACTGAAGATATTCCAGCAAGTATGTCATTATCATAATTAGAAGGTGACAAAGCATATATTATTTTGGATTGTATCTCACTGTTTTTTTTAGGTGGAGAATTCTCAGGCCTTTGTGTGGCTGTCACAGCTGAGACACCGTTGGGATGAAAAGGAGAAGCATTGTCTTACTAACATCTGTGATGCCCAGTTTCTCTACTCCTACGAATACCTGGGAAACACACCGCGATTAGTCATCACTCCTCTAACAGATAGGTATGGAGGGCTTGGACAATTTTTTGTCTCTTTTTTCCCAGACAAAGAGGCAATGAAAAAAAGTGTCATGTCTATAACTTCTGTTCTCTGAATTTGATATACAAAATATATGGGATGGGGGATATCACACCCCGTGTATCCTGCCTGAAGACACCTCTATTCAAGCCTTTACGACAGATGACCTCTAATGATGTATTTGTGGTCCTGCCTAGACATATACACACCATCACAGTCATCCCTCTCTTTCAGGGAGCAGAAGTTGTAGACATAAGAGTTTGTTTCCTTTTAGCCAGTTCACTCAGTATAACACATACAGTATGGGACATATATATTCTCTGCAGAACAGCCACTGAACTGGAGTCGGAGCACCAGCAGCCTAGTCCTTCGTAGACCCAAGAGAAGGGACACAATGATCCACCAAAGAGGCTGTCATGTCTAAATGATGGATCTCAGATTATTATTTGCCACAATACTCAACGACTTTGCTAGAAATGCCAGGATAACCAGTGGATATTCATAAAGTGCATACAGCCAACCTGGATGTTTGGTAGATTTGAGTGGGAACCTTAGCTTGTGGGTCCTTTATTCAAAAGGGCTAGGCTTGTTACTATGGCTCTTTAGGTTGTCAACGTTTTTTTAAACACTGTATTAAAGGTATTTCAGATTTGTACATTATTTGCTTTAAAACAAGAACCATACTGCTGGGGTTTGATTACACATCGATACAGACAGTGTGTGAAAAAAACTATAACTGAAACCACAGGATTTATACAAAGGTTGAAAAAGCTTTGTAAAAATCTTGAGTTAAAGCCTAGAAAAGTGTCGTTCTGTTGGAGACTGCCACTCATAAGACCAGGCAACATTTTTCTCTGTGAACTGTTCTTACAGGAGTGTGGATTTCTGCTGCTGTAGCCCTTCTGCTTTAAAGGTTGACATATTGTGGATTGAAAGCTGCTTTTCTTTTTTTTTCTCAGTTGTTACAACTGGATACTTGAGTTACTGTTGTTCTGTCAGCTTGAAGCAGTCTGACCATTTATCTCTCATCTCTGATATCAACCGGGCATTTTGGCCAAGAGAGCGGACACTGGCTGGATAGGATCAGTCCTAGAAAGCAAAGGTCTTAAAATGAAGCCACTCTCTGAATTCTTATGTATGTAGAAGAATCCAAAGATTAACTGGCCTGCTGTGTTGAGGAGAGGAAGTTTAGCAGTAAATAAAAAAGTAAATGAAAAACAACCAAGAATACTTACTGTGTAGTACTCTACAGGTGCTGTTTTGCAGGAAACTTGAGTGCTTTTCAAAAATCCATTTGTACTAATAGTCTTCTTCCCTTGTCACTGAGAAGAAAATGGAGGTTTCTCATCTGATAATCACCATCTGATGCTTTGGAAGCATCTTCATTTGAATCATTATGCACACCCACCACAAGTAAAATTTTTCAGCTCAACTCCGCATGGTCACTGTGCCAGCTGCTGGTTTGTTCGTGCCCACATGTTTTTGCAGGGTTAGTTAAGCTACAGAGAGTTGAATACCTGCCTCTCAGAGTCCTTTTGCGAACCGCAGTGTTTGACTGTATGGTTTTCCAAGCTGACCAGTATTCCCTTTGAAGCTTGAACAAAGCATAAACAATGGGCTTTGATGGCATCATCAGCGGCCGTGGAGCAAGGCTTCACCATATGGTGCATGCCCTCGCTGTGACTCACACAGTTTGCCACTGGCTTTCATTGAAACAATGGACCATAGACCAGGGGGCGAGGTGTCAAATCCTTTAATCCATGACTTGAGAAAATGGCTAAAATAGTGTTTGCTACATGAATTGTTACACAATTCTTCACATCAGAGTCAACAAGAGAAAAACACAACCTGACATCCACAGGCACCACAGTAGCATAGAGTAAAATCCACGTTTTTATCTTAACACTACATGCAGATTTCTGTGTATACTAACATATCTTAAATGGTTAGTTTATCTAAAGTATGAAACCATTATCTTTATCAAAGTTCAGCAAGTTTATATTATATGACATCAATTTTGCAATTCAGAAGAACTTTGTTAGAGATGGAACAAAGCTGTGAGATACGATGCAAGAGGATGACAAGGCAATACAAAAAAACCTATAAATATGATTTAGACTAAATCAGCAGCACTGTTGTAGTGCAGTGCAAGCTATGAAAATCAGTCCTTGGACACACAAGAAACCAATGCACCCTGAGAACTGGAGCAATACTGAAAAGATGTCTAAACAGTATTTAGATTTCCTTTAAAAGTGAGGGAGGAGGCCCCGGGGCAGACCCAGGACACACTGGAGAGATTATATCTCTCGGCTGGCCTGGGAACGCCTTGGTGTTCCCCCAGACAAGCTGGAGGAGGTGGCTGGAGAGAGGGAGGTCTGGGATTTTCTGCCTGGACTGCTGCCCCTGCGACCCGGTCCTGGATAAGCAGAAGAAAATGGATGGATGGATGGATGGATGGATGGATGGATGGTGAAAGATGGAAATATATTTTTCTGTAATTATGGCAAAAAAGAAAAATACATCTCAGAGTTTACTACAGAATCATTTATTTATACTGGCTATCGTCAGGCTTGACTTAGAACCACATGAACCTCTACCTGCTGAAGGGTTCTGGTCAGAGTAACCCGCAACTTTGCAGAATAATAAAAATTTAAACAAAAAAAATGTCGCAATGAGACGGGTGGTCCATGAGGTAAAATGTATGGAAGAGGGATCACTCCATCCATTTGTCTGTAAGACCTCTGCGAACTCTTCAGGCAGCCAGTAGTAGCTGTAGCTTGTAGCTTTTCCTAGCATGTAGGAACAATAATTCTTGACTTCAACCAGAGGGCACACTGGATGTTGCATTAATTCAATTCACCATCTTGTGGTTAAAACTGGTACTACAGAAAAGTACAACCTGGCACTATTTCAGCTTAAGTTGATATATCTTTAACACGGCATATTTTGGACATAAGGTCATACCAGATATTTTTTCATATACTGTTGATAGCCTTAGTTAATTTTGAAAGTTTTTAAGCAATCTTTCAATGCTGCGATTTACAAGTCCATTTAAAAGACACTATTAATTTATTAATTACCCTCTCATGACAAATCAGAATGCTTTCTGTGACAAGGCTCTACAGCATCGGTTTACATGAAAGCAGGCAAACAGAATTTCTTAATTACTGACATTGCTGCGTTTATCAAAGCCTTTGTCACTTAAGATTTTAAACATTAATATTGTCTAGAAGAAATGTGAATTCTTAAGCAGTATGTGAATTCGTTCACATGACCTCTGTGTGATTATGTACCACAAGGTGGCCATTTTCAATCTGTTGTGCTCACTTTCTGCAGCAGGATAATTAGGCTAAAGGAAGTGACTCTAATCTATAACAGCGTGTATGTTATCAGCATAATGTTTGCACTCACTCAATACTCCAAAGCTGCACCATTATGCAAAATGTCAACCCCCCCCCCACACACACACACACACACACAGGAGTGGAGGGAGAATGAGTCAGACAGGTAGGCTGATATATAGCTGTTCTTCTTAAAGACACTGTAATAAAATAAGTCACCTTATCGCAACCCTGTTTAGTTTCACTCTTTCCTATCTTGCTTTAGTTATTCAGTGCAGACCATCCTTATCCAGCCTCCTTGATGACTTAGTGTGAGATTTCTGGCTGTATTTTAGCGAAGAGTCATGAAGCCGATTGGCTCTGATACACTGTATACAGATGGCATCATTTGTCTTCTCTGACTTCTATCTCTCGTTACGCTTCCCGATATTTTCCCCTTCCATACATCATCTATTAACCAGCAGCTTATTAAAACAACTGCTGTGTTGATATTTAAGGCAAACCAGCGTGTTCACTGCTGTGATCAATGGAGTCCTGATTGTCAGTTCACATTCGCAGTGCTTCTGCTTTTTATTGACACTAGCTGGGCAGACTGTTTGCTAGTCCTGACATGTTGTGGAGCAGAAGCAATCAATGGTGTCACTAATCAGCCTGTGTCATAATCAAAGCACAGGAACAGATTATATTATCATATAATAAAATTATGTACAGTGACAGGTGAGACAACACCAAGACATTGTCAGTGCTGGTTATAGGACAACGCAGGGTTGTTTTTTGTCATGTTAATAGCTGCGTGCAGTTCTTGTAATGCGGTGGCAGAAACCCAAGCTTTTTTCTCCTATTGTGCATTTATTATAAGAGAGTGTGGATGATTTAACAGGATTGTATTGTTGCAGTGACCGGGGAAGAAAGTCCTCTGCATTCAGCTCTTTCGCTGCGTGCTGGTTCGGCTGTGTGAGGGACAGGAGCATTGTTCTTAAGTGAATTGGTGTAATGTCATGCTGATCACTGATGCCACTTTGTATTTTGATTTGACACGGAGGACTTCAGTGTCTCATTAAGCCACCTGTAAATCATGCACTCAGTCCAAATTTTGGTTTTCAGGCTTTGAAGACAATGTCTTTATTCAAATCCTTATTATGGTCCTCAGACACACAGGCAGCAACGTGCAGGTTCCCACACAGAATAGTATGTTTTTGTTTTCTTATATCAGTATTTACAGCAGAAGTAGTGCTGGTAGCTGGTAGCACCTATACAGTCGCCCTAAAGCAAACAGTGGCAAACACATTTGTTCAGTTTACTGTTTACTGAAAAGCATGTTCAGGCACACTGACATACCCATGCTAAAAACCTTGGGCTCCTGCATGTGTTTTCACAGAGTTTTGGCCAGAATTAGCAACTGTGAAATTTCAGTTCCTCAGCATTCATTATTTTGACACATAAAAATATAGAGAGTGTTCTGGGTTTAAACTTGCACAGAAGCAAGAGCCTTCTGTTGAGAGGTTTTACTCCAGAAACTGTGATTTCATGTTTAAGTTTCCCATCTTTGTGCTCAACCAGAGAACCGACTTATATGGATGTGCATGGACTGTAGTAATGCAACTAGAAATATCTCCACTATGTTTAGATGCTACATCACACTGACTCAGTCCCTCCACCTGACAATGAGTGGAGCTCCAGCTGGGCCTGCAGGCACGGGGAAGACTGAGACTACCAAAGACTTGGGACGGGCCCTGGGAATCATGGTGTACGTGTTTAACTGCTCCGAGCAGATGGACTACAAGGTGAGCAAGCGTGCATGAGCACAAGCTTCTGTGTTTGAGCCCACGCACAGAGCCAATGTGCGTTCGCAGCATGTGTGTTTCTTTTCATCTTTGCCTTTGTCAGCGATATGGTATGCATTTGTCATTAAAGTTGTCAACCTACCTTTATGCCCTTCTCTTTTCATCTTTGTTCTTTTCATCTTCTGTTTGCTTTCCCCTTGAAAGAATAGCTGATTAAGTAAACCCCCATTGTTATTGCTTTACCAAACCTTGTCAAAAACCCTTCTCTGTATTCAGCCTCCGCCTGCCTTTATTATGCTTTTATATTTCACTCATATTTTCTGCATATTGAGGGGTCAACGGAGACATAAACGCAATCTTACAATCCAGCTTGCTCCTGCTTCCACTAGACAGGGGAATCATTATATTATAGAGGTGTCCGGCACACCTATAAACTCCAAAGCTCTTGTGTACAGATAGATGTGCTAATACACATGTGCGCTTGAACATTTCGCAGAGCCCTGCATTGTTAGTCATATTGAGTTACGCACATACACAAGTTAAATCAATCCTCCGGTCAGCTCCAGTCCACGTCAAGGAGGCTTCGTTCCTCCTGCTTCATCTTGGTCTCAGGGGGGCTGTTCACCTGCTCTCAAGCCAGTATTACGGGCAGCTGTAATGTGTGCAGGCAATATTTTAGCCTTCTTTTTGTTGCCATCAGCCCCTGTTTTTACTAGTGTGACGCTTTGTTGGTGTTATTATTCACAAACTTGCATGTCTCTGTAGTAGCTATGACAAAACTGTTTTTTCATATATCTTCTTTGTAATTGCTGATACATATGCGTCTCCCTTTCCACGTCTTACCAGTCAGACTGGATCTGAATCTGACTGGCTTCCTGCCCCAATGTGTCTGAATATTTGTCTCTTTGTGTCCACAGTCCTGTGGGAACATCTACAAAGGCCTGGCTCAGACAGGAGCTTGGGGCTGCTTTGACGAGTTTAACAGGATATCTGTGGAGGTGCTTTCTGTGGTGGCTGTACAGGTACGATTCCCTCCCCCTCCCCCTCAGGTATTTGCAGGTGGAGTTGATTGAGAGCACCGTGTGTGCATTTTATTTGTGGTCCAACTCAATCAAGCTCTAGTGAAAAGCCCTTGAAAACACTGCTGTTCGAGGAAACGGCCTCTTCATAACCAATTCCAAGTATACTTTTTCAGCTATAACACTAATCTACCAAGGCTGCCACCTTTGCACCCCAGAGCTTCTTTATAATTGGAGCCTTCTGTGATCTGATTTGAGAGTTGAAGAGGGAAAACTGCCTCCCCAGCTTAATTTTGCAAGCAACATTAGTAGCAATCTTTGCAACTCAGATGGACTGACACTTTATTTGCCAACAAAATGTAGAAAAATCATCTTACAGTTTTTCCTGATACAACTGACCTTCAACCTGGCCTTTTGTCATCCATAAATTAAAAACAGAACAAAACAAAAAACACCATAATATTTTTTAACCTTCTAATGATTTTTTTTTACATAATCTTCAGTTTTCCTATAATTCAGTTATAAATCACATGATACCCACCCAAATGCAGGCTCTCAGGGAGGCAGAAGTTTCAAAAAACTAACCTTTATTTCAGCAAAAGCAAAGTCCAAGCAGTGATGAGCAGTGGAAGTTAATGGAAACTAAAATACAAAACAACTGGCTGAAAGAACCCGAGGTGAGATAACAGACACCGTGACGAGGACTAAAGTGAACACACGGGACTACCTCTACACAAGATGGGTAATGAGACTCAGCTGATAGTGATCAAAGACAAGTCAGGAGGGTAAATAATACTAAATGCAAGACACTAGAGATAAATAACTCCCAAAATCAACAGGAAGCACATGAATGAACTTAATATGAGGGAACTGACAGAAGAGGATAGAAAAAGAAACACTGAGGTTAGAGCTAAACTTGGATACAAACTGGAACTAAGAACTCAAGACTCAAGGAAATACATACAAGCATACCAGAAGCAAATATAAACACTAAGTATGCTGAGAATAAAAATGAAAATAATTTAAATTTTTAAAAAACGACATAAATTCAGGTACATAAACTCAGAAACACTGTGTCAAAGACCAAGGATGATTGACACGCCGTTCCTCATTAAAATCTGTGTATTTTTATGCTTGACGTTGCATTGTCTTGAACGTTTCTGTATTCATTTTATGGTACATGCACAAGGTGGTTCCAACCTGAGCCAGAAAAACAGAGAGCTGAACAGCTAAAACCAGTGCAAAATTTACTGTAGCCCCTCCAGAGACCACCACCACAACAACAACAACAACAACAACAACAACAACAGTTGGACAGAAACATAAGCGCAAATGAATGTTCCTCTTAATAATATAGTGCCATAGGGCAAACATGCTAGTTGTGTCACTGTTGTGTTTACAGTACAATTGGGGAATTGGACAAATATGTTGTGATTGGTTGGTAAACAACGACCCATTACAGCACAATTCAAAGTGTTCACTAATAGGAACTGGTAGGTCGTTGGACTGCTTTCCATCTTTTACAAAATAGAGGATAAAGATGTTAATCTTTATGTTAACATAAAGATTAACCATCTTTATGTTTACTGTATGTTTACATGTCTGATTAATTGGTTTGAAAAACAAACAGTACTTCATAAATGTATGTGGGGAACCTGACAGCTGTGCACGTATTGTACCCATAATTTTGGGCAGTATATTACAACCTCAGTGATCCACCAGGCCTAAAAATGGTGGAACTGCTATTTACACATATGCAGCCTGAAAAACTATAAGGCAGTTAAAAACCGGACTATAAAAAACTAGGGAAATTTAAATTAGTAGTACTGTTTTACCTGTTTTGCTGATGCCCATCCACTTATGTCCACTAATAAAGGTAAGCTAAATCATTCATATATCAAAAAGGTCTACTTTGATTTGGTACTTTCCCAGAATTGGAAAACATATAAAGTCCTTGCCACTCGCTTTGTATTTCCAGAGCTGCACATACAAAGCTCCTCTGTTCTCTCTGTGCCACTGCACAATCACTAATTAGTGTAAAGGAAGTGGGTTGTGCTACATGACTCGAGTGCATGAATCGAGTGCACCATTAAATTGTATTGAATCACCCCACCCCCACAGTTGCAGCATCCACTGGGTATAACAACATTTTCTTGAAAGAAGCCCTTGGGTAAAGTGGTCACATAGTGGCCAAACCTGGTTTTCAGTTGGTCTTACTGATCTCAAGTGGCCTAAAATTGATTGGTGAATTAACGTTTGTGCTTCACAGTAGGATTAATTATTTCCCCAGAAGAAGCTGGGATAGTGCTCTTTTTTTACTACATGGAGCTCTGTGAATGACCTGAACTGATCATTCTTTATAGTTATGCTCCTTTTCTCTCTTCACTTCATGCAAAATGACACATGTGGAGAAAAAAAAAGACTCTACACCGAGCATCGTATACTCTGTGTGACCTACAGTAGCTAACCCTCTGAGAACAGCACTCTTTTGAGAAATCAGCCATACTCTGCGTGTTTCAGCTGATGCTAGCTTTTCAGCTATCTTCCATTCTGTTATCCACGATCAAAGAGATCCTCTCTCTGTGGTTTCACAAGTCCCTGTGCTGTACTCCAATCCTGCCTGCCGTTGGTCCTGACTCTATCTTCATGCATGTACACTACTGTCAAAGCAAAATGTACACAGTTGATAAGGATGCTGATTGCGATCATGATGATAATGGAGATAGAGCTCCTCAAAGGATCATTATTCACCCCTAGACTTAGCAGTCACTCCTCTGCCCTTCTCCCTGTAGCAGAAATGAAAGTCAAGCAGTCTTCCTTCATAAGCCATAGAAGTCTACAGTACTTAGAGAATTTTAAAGTGCCAGAAGAATGAATTGGTGTTGCGTGGTGTAATGAATAATAAATCACGGTGGCTCCTACGTGGAGAAGTAGACCCAGAGAATGGAGGAGCGTCAAACTCCTGCTGTGAGAGCTGGCAGCCCACTCCAGCGCTCAGCCTTCCTGAGAGGAGCCAACACAGAGCCATCTCCCACCATACCACATGCACCTAATCCATCTGTAAGAAGATGGATTAGGTGCGCGTGGCATTGCACAGTGACAAACGTGGCTGAGGCCTGGGCCTGGACCAGTTCTACATTAAATAAAGCTGAAACCAACCAAAGGCCTGCAGTTGTTATAACATGGAGATGGCTTGGTGGGGTTCTGCCTCAGTTACATCAAACACTGAATGTGTTTTATTTTGTTTTATTGAAGCCACTAGCTCCAGAGAGGAAAAAAGAATGGAGCTGGACCTCTCTGGATCATACCTCTTTTCTTGAGCTTCTTTTAAATGTGATTTTTGTGTTTTACTTCCCTTCCTATCCCTGTAGGATAGCAGTGGTGAGCTGCTGCCATTTCATATAAAACACAAGCTCCTCTGATGTTGTCCTAAAAACTTTTATTTCTTCTTTTTTTTTGTCTGATGCAGCTTCCCTGTTTGTTTTTGCATTACCCCCTCCTGCCTCTCCCCGTTGCGTTAGTATGACTGAGTGATCTGTAGCCGAGTACTCATCCATGAAGAGATGTTCCTCCTCTTTCCAGCTGTCGACTCGCTGTTCTACCGCTCGCATGTTAAATTCATAAAGCTTCTTACAGGCTGGGATTCAGAGTTTTAGGCCGAGACACACACATGCATGCACGTATACACACTCACAGAAAGTTCATTTCTGATATCTCATTCCCTCATAATGTAGACAAGCAGGGCTTTGGTAGTTCATCCATCCAGTGAACCCTGGCTGATAACATGCTCATACTATTGATGAAATTGCGTCCCTTTGCAAAAAAAGTTGCATGCTGCATAACAATTTGACAGGCTGTTGCAAATCGACTCTGCTGTGTGCTTGGTGATATTAATAATATGTTAATGAGAGTTGCACTTGATGCCGGGATATCAACTGTGTTTCAGATAGTTTCGGCTTGGCGTGGTTTGGTAGGGAGCCGGTGGCAATCATAGCTATTACCCGCATGTAGATGCCACATTGGTTGGAATTTTTATTACAAAGGTGTGTCAGTGAGGCCGCCATATTGGATGAGCGAGCCTGTATATTTCTCAAGGCAGACTAGAGATGGACCGATCCGATATTACGTATCGGTATCGGTCCGATACTGACGTAAATTACTGGATCGGATATCGGAGAGAAATAAAGCTCAAAGACATACTTTTCTTTCTTATTCTCATTTAAAATGTCTAGCTTTTTATAAATAATTATCTGAATCTTACACCCAAAGTTTTAATCTTATGTTAAATATATAGAAGTCCATTACTGTATATAGTAACTGTTAAGTCTAATATACCCTAGTAAGCTAGTTCTTTTTCCTTTGGGAAGATACCATCTGTGCAGTCTGCAATTCTGTAGAAGAAAGATGTTGAATCTATGTAATTATTCTTGAAAAATAATTTATTTCTGTGCATTTTTTTTTCACGCTGCATCAAATTAAAGTTGATTACGTCAATTAAGCATCATGAGGTGGAGGGTGGGGGGTAGTTCCCTATTTTTTTTTCTGGGAGTTTGCAACCCTATTAGTTAGGTTGCTTAATATTTCTGCTAAGTACTCTTTAAAATACCAGAATAGGGAGGATGGAGTAGGTTTAAGTTTATTAGATTGATCAGTTTTGCTGAACTATGAAATATTTTGGGTGCAGTAAATTTTTTACATACAGGCATAACAGAATAGCTTTAGTTTTGTTGTTTATTTAAACTTGAGTATGAACTTATACAAAATGCAGCAAGATATTAAAAAAAACAGTTTTATTGATTAAAAAACACTATATCGGATTCATATTGGTATCGGCCGATATCCAAATTTATGATATCGGTATCGGACATAAAAAAGTGGTATCATGCCATCTCTAAGGCAGACATGCTGAATTTTCATCCAGCTTACCAGCTGTTAGGTTTGTTACAAATGCTATAACTGTATTCATTCATCAAAAGTTGATTTTCAGTGTTCCAAAATAGAATGTTTAAATGACTGTAAAGACATGTCCACACCGCAAGAGATTTATAGCGACACGGTAACCAGAAACCAAAGAGAGTGAATATTTGGTGAGTTCCAGATGTGTGACTGAAGAAACTACCAATGAAAGTGAGAAATACTGTTGAATGAAAAATCATGGCACCATGGACCCAAGTCCTGCAGGGATAGCACTGTTGGGAGAGTAGTTGGCCAAAGATTTTTTGACAACTATTGGATGGATTTCTATAAAATTCTGTACAAACATTTTTGGTGCCTAGAGGATGGATTATGGAAACTTTGGTCACCCTCGAAATTTCATTAGTGCCTTGAACATGTAGGAACCTGACGGTATTGAATTGGAATAACTGTGCAAAGATTGCATATTAGCACTTCTGATTCAACACATTAGTTGATGTATGTAATGACTTGATTATATATCCGTGTTATGCTTTGGCATGTATGTAGTTGGTGCATTGTCATGTAAATCCTCCGTGGACAAGTCCAATGTCTGTTGGCCACAATAGACAGACACAGACACTCTGTCAGTTTACCAAATGTCATGGCTCTGACCCAAGCGGGCACTAGCAGACACTGATGCAAAAAGTATACAGTAACCAATGCTGTACTAAGTAAAAGTGAGTATTAGCAGTTTAACATTCTCATTGTATTTTTTCATTATTATTCATTAATTAGCTTAAAAATAATTTTAACATGCCGTTTTTTAAACTGTGACCAAAAAAGCCGAGCAACACCATGTAATTTGTCACAATGTATCACATGATTTTGACTTAAATGATGATTAAAAACACATTTTTGTATTTGTTTTTTTTAAATTGTGGTAGACAGAGTGTGCCCTTTTTGCTGCTTGGGAACATACACTATATACCCCTTTAATCCTCAAAAATGGGGCTAAAAAATGTTTGTGTGTTGGCATCCAGTTGCGACAGTTAATTCCATTTTGTATTATCTTTGAAATTAGGTCAAAAGCATCCAAGATGCCATCCGCGATAAGAAGCAGAGATTTAACTTCATGGGAGAGGAAGTGAATCTTTGTCCCTCTGTTGGCATCTTCATCACAATGAATCCAGGCTACGCTGGCAGGACCGAGCTTCCTGAGAATCTCAAAGCTCTGTTCAGGTAGGCCAAAAGATCTTCATAATGTGCACGCTTATTTGGATCATTCAGCTTGATCCTTTCATTTATTTCAGCTGGGTTAATCCATCTGTTAATATTTAATCCTGGGTTTACTCATGCATCAAGAGTACAAGTCATACCAAAATTCTGGAAAGAGTCCAGACCCCGAGCCACTAAAGTGGTTCAGACTCCCTAAGTCTATTTACTCAAATTACCAAAATTGATACGTAGGGACTGTTTCTTCAGCATAATGTAGGCCTAATGAAAAGTGCCAACTGTGTTTTCTGTGGATTATCAGGAGAACATGTTTGTATGGACAAATGCAACTTTTGTACATTCAGGTGATGATTCTGTCTCATTAAACGGGTTTAATTTAAAATATCACATAACTGATCCTTCTTTTAGGCTGACTAAATATTAAATAACTGTTTAAATAACATAAAGGTAAAAAAACAACAAAAAAGTTGAACATTGTAATATCTCAGGTTAATGTTGGAGTGGACATTCACTGATAAGCTGTGTTTGCATACGTGTTACTGGAGAAGAGCTGTGCCGCTTTTCTTAAATAATTGTAATGGATTCAGACCTGTATGTTGACATTGTTCTATTTTTTGCAGTGTATGAACAATATCCCTATAGTGCAGTGAAAAAATGTTTGTCCCGTTCCAAGTAAACACAGAGTACAGTTTTTGAATGATGATTTCATTTGTTAAGAGAAAAGGGTATACAACCTGTGTGCCTCCCTTAAACTAACTGGCTTTGCCACCCTTACCAGCAAAAACTGCAATTAGGCATTTGCGATAACTGGCAACGAGTCTGTCTTTCAGATCACTGTGAAGACAATACTTAACAGAATAGTTTTAATTCAGGGTTTCGAGTGTGTGAATGGGACTCAAACCTTCCATAAAGTTCAGCTTTTCAATCAATCAATCAATCAATCAATCAATCAAGGCTTTTTTCTCATTAGTCCGCAGGGCTGTATGACTGTAGCCCAGGTAGTAGACCAGGACACCTATTTATCGGAAGGTTGACGGTTTGATCCCTGTCTGCTCAAGTTTGCATGCTAAATATCCTTGGGGAAGATACTAACACCGAGTTGCTGTCCGATGCATCCATCGTAGTATGAATGTGTGTGAATGGTAGATAGACGCACTTACATAGAGCACAGAAAAAAGTGCTCGTATGGATGGGTGAACGAAGCGAGTTGTGCAAGGTGAGTGCTCAAATAGAGTAGAAAAGAGCTACATAAGAACCATCCATGATGTACTGTAGTGCAGGTGACAAAGGATTTCTCCATATGGCAGCCATATGGAAATTAACTGCAGTGTTTTTTCTCTTTTTTTCCATATGGGTATGAACAAACAACTTAAAGTCACTGCCTTCTTTACATTTGTACACAGACCTTGTGCCATGGTGGTGCCGGACTTTGAGCTCATCTGTGAAATCATGCTGGTGGCTGAAGGCTTCCTTAATGCCCGGGTCCTTGCTAGGAAGTTTATCACCCTCTATACGCTGTGCAAAGAGCTGCTGTCTAAACAGGTATTGCTTGCTTCATTCAATGTAACGCAGCCGATGTGGTTAGTAAAACCCAGATCCATTTCCATTTATAAACTGAGCAGCTGACACAAAGTTCTTTTTATAATTGCGGCTTCTGATAAAGGAATGACTCAGAGGCTCCACACAAGAGCTAACCTTGTGACCAACCGTTCGAGTGAAGTATCACATGCATATAAATAAGAAGCTGCAGGGGGATTGGATGTTATTTCATCAACATTTTTCTTTAATCTATTTTACCCTGCTCCTGTTTTACATGTTATGCCATCATTTACGTTTTTTAAAAAAAGCAATAAAACCACTCACAGTGCTGACTAATAGCTACACAGGAGCTCCTTAGCTTAGGTAAGTGATTTTATGAGCCCTCAATTCTGGATGAATTTCCCATGACCACAGGCCTGTTTAAGTGTCATAGCACACTAATTTCTTTTTATGGCTGTTTTATGAATCTCTAGTTCTTCAGAAGTGTTTTAAAATTACCTTTTTAGGTTTTCTTTGCCTGGGTTTTCCAACATTAGCAACTTAGGCAATGAAATGAAAAGATAATGAACAGACTGCTTCTCTAAGCTAAATTCATATAAGGGCTGAAACTGCAAATCAATGAAAAGTGCAGATTCAGAAAACAACTTTCTAAAGCTTAACAAGTGCCTCATAATTATGGCTTTAATATTACAGAAGTTCTGCTCCATGGGCTTGTGACTGGCCATGAAAGTGGTTTTAAATGATTGTATTTTCATTTACTGCTTTCTCCATTTCCTCTTGACTCCTTTGTTCCTCTGTCCTTTGTGTTCACTCTTAGATATTCTTCATGTTTCTGTTAGTTTCTTTTTTTTCCTTTCCACTTCTTGGGGACTGTGGCTCAGGAGGTAAAGCAGGTCATTTAGTTGGGCAGGTTGGTGATTGAATCCCTGACTGCTCCAGTCTGCATGTCAAAGTATCCTTGGACAAGCTCCTGCTGCGCTCATTGGAGTGTGAATATTTTCATATTGCATTCACTTGACACGTATTCCTTCATTCATTTGTTTACCAGAGTGATGGTGGAAGGACGTGTCACTCATATCTCATTTTTGCGTCAGCGCTTTTTGCCAGATCCATCCATGCTGTACACGGCAGCTTCATTAATTTCCAAGGCATCCAGATACCAGCAGTTGTTTTTGTTTTCATATCGTCCTACTGTATTATCATCAGAATCTATGATAGACGCATTTAAAATATAGGCAATATCACAGCACAGTTACTATTTTTTACTTGTATTCTACTTTATTTTATCACATTTATTCAGAGTAACTTGGGACACAGGGCTTTGTACAAAACATTTGATCACCTTCAATTTACTGTTGAATCACGAATAGCTGTTAGATTGCTGGGTACCAACAGCCCAGCTGATATGATAAGACTAAACACTTCAAGTGCTAATCAACAGAATATGAAGCAGCAGCAGATCTGATAGCTCCATGACAAAAAATCTATGGCTTTATCTTTTCCTTCATTGTGAAAACAAGGGGGGGTTAACAGTTAATCACAGCACATATTGATGTGATGTGAACCTGGTGGTTTCTTTCTATATTTAAGTGTGTTTTTCTGTGTGTTTGTGTGTGTGTGTGCGTTTATTAATATCTTTGTGGGGACCAAAAATTGGAAATTTACTATACTTGTGGGGACCAACAGCCCTTATGGGGACCAAAATCCCGGTCCCCACAAGTTTGAAGGCATTTTTGAGGCTCAAAATGTGGTTTTAGTGTCAAGGTTACAATTAGGTTATGGTTAGCTTTAAGCTAAGGGTTAGAGTTAGGCATTCATTTTTGATGGTTAGGCTTAGGATAAGCGGCTAGGGAAAGCATTATGTCAATTAGATGTCCTCACAAAGATATGAAAACGAGTGTGTGTGTGTGTATGTTTGTGTGTTGCCTTACTCTCCCATGTTATTTGGAGAGCCTCTGGATGGAAGTCAAAAACTGTGTGATATTATACTTCTGCCATTATGCAAATGCCTTTAGATACAGTCATCCAACACAGGTGGCAGCTTTAGATATGTTCTAAATTGAACCTGAGGTAGTATAGGTTTTTACACAAAGTCAGAAATGATCAAGTAAATAGAGTTGCATATTTAGTCTTGTTATTTCTCTAAGATTGAATTGCTTAATTATCCTCCATAAAAACATTTTTTAAAAGGTGATGAGCTTGTCGATGAAAAAGGTTCTAATAAGAGCGGTGTGTATATTTCTGTAGGACCACTATGACTGGGGTCTCCGAGCCATCAAGTCAGTCCTGGTGGTGGCCGGCTCTCTGAAGCGAGGAGACCCCGGCAGAGCTGAGGACCAGGTGCTAATGCGAGCTCTCAGAGACTTCAACATTCCGAAGATCGTGACCGATGACATGCCTGTTTTCATGGGACTAATAGGAGACTTGTTCCCTGCCTTGGACGTCCCCAGGAAGAGAGACCTGGACTTTGAGAAGGGCGTGAGGGAGTCCATCCTGGACTTGAAGCTGCAAGCCGAGGAAAATTTTGTACTAAAGGTGTGGTTACTCCCTGACAGTCTTCAGGGTTATCTGCTGCAGTTTATCCAATTGTATTTTCATTACAGCTGAATAAATGAAGGACCCGTATGAGTGTAAGTCAGTTGCAAAGCTCAGGATGAAAGCAAACATAATCACAAGTTGTCTGAGAAGCATGAGCCAGGTCCCCAGATGGGGGGTTTCATCTTTAACAATTTAGATAGATATTACAGTTGTAGCACTTTCATTTAGATTTATCTTAGTTCTTTCCAAAAGCTGTTTACCTCATGTCATAATGTTCCACTGGGAAATACACATTAGTGTCAAACAAGACACCAGCATCTGGATGAATTGGGCAAATATTGCTGAAAACCAATGAGAGTTCAGGTGCCCAAGCTGATGACCTAATTCTAGTCATTATATTACATACAGATACACACATACAGACTCTCAATAGAAGGCATTGTATGTCAGAGACAGATGTACGCAGGACCAGGGGAAATAAGTGCAATCTGCCTCAGGTCAAATAGACACGGAACCACATAATAACACTCCATCAATGGAGGCTTGCGCTGCACCATGCCACTTAACCCTGACATTGTGAGAGCCAGCCACAGAAATAAACAAAGAGGAGGAGAAACAGAGCAAGAGAGGGAGAGAATTGCAGAGCGGTCAATAACAACCGTCCACACCCAGAGCCTGAACTTTTACTTCTATGTTTGTGTAGCAAACCTTTTGATTTCAGACCGTTAAGGGGGGAGGGCAAGAGCATACCTTTAGTGTTAGCCTGTGCTAGCATTAGTCCTCCCCACATCAAAGCGGTAATCAGCCAGGGTCTTTGAGAGTGCAAAGCTGTCTGTGCTCTGGCTGAATGGATGTGGAGAAGGAGCCCCAAGAAGCCGGGTCGATGGCATTGATTGGGTGTATGTTACAGCGGAACTGGGGAGGAAATATCTTTCTCTCTTTTTTTTGTCTCTGTCACTCTTTTTTTAAATCACTCTGCGGTGTCCACTCATACTGAATATGTTAACCCAGAAATGAAGAAGTCTGAACCCACAAAGGAATTTTGGAGCCAGTTAATTTGCAGTTCTAAAAATCAAGAAATGCTGCAGTTTCTGTGGTGAAAGAAAAGCAAACTGTTTAGATATTTTATTTCTAGTTTGCCATTTAGGTTAATTGACAACATTTTCAACAGCACATTGTATTTAAAAGCAGTATATTGCTGAAACATTAAGCTAAAAAGCATTGTGTGTTTAGGGTCTTGTGATCCTAAAAGAGCACTCCTGCAAACTTAATTAGAAAAACAATTAAAAAATAGAATTTTTAAGTCTCCTCTCTCTTTATGTACACAAAAGAATACACACAGATCATCCACAACACTGATACTTCAATTCAATTCAGTTCAGTTGTATTTATATAGAGCCAAATCACAGCAATACACATTAGTGTTAAACAATTAAAATACACATTTAGCAAAATATGTAATTATCAGTGCAGATTCTTTAGCACTTCTATCATCTGACAGATGACGTTGATCATCTCATTGTGAGCTGCAGGGACAGAAACCTTGGATCCTAAAATTCACTTAGGTGTTACTTTTATTCATACCATCTACAGGGCAACCCCAGTGGCCCAGTGTGTCAAACAGCGGTGCTTTTGTTATAAGAGGTGAGTATTGCAGATATATGTACAAGGTGCCCATTGGCACTGGTGCCTCAATGCATCAGTGCACAGCAATATTGAGAACCGGGCTAATGGTCCTGTTTTAAAGAGTCTCGATAAGGAGGCAGGAAGGGTGGCGGTGTAATAAACAAGTTTCTCAGCCAGGCTACAGTTCATATCCCAATTTGAGAGTTTTGTGTTCTGCTTTCTTGTTTCATTTTAAAGTTACTCCCTCATTTTGACTCACTTTGTACTTTTTCCTTTGTGACTTTGGTTTAGGTACCAATAACTTCATGGCCTGGGATAAAATAGTGATACACATTAGCAGTGCGCTCACCCTGGATTTTAAAGAGCACGAGAGGACTGTGCTTCATGATAGTTATAAAAAGTACTAAAAATAGTACAGACAACTTTCTATACTGCATATATTATGATTGATTAAATCTATAAAATACTATACAGCTTTAATGTTATGGTTAACCAGTGTAGGTACATATTACTGTGGGGAAAAAGTATCCTTTTAATGCCATAAACAGATTTGAATGGGGGTTTTTTATACAAAAGATGAGAGAAAAAGCTAAAACAAATAAATGTGTTATAAAAGTGGGGAAAGTGAGGGGTTACAGTAAATAAGGTTTTTTTGTCGCTTGAAAGTTGTGTTTTTTGTTGGCTAGGTGCTGTTGAATCAAATGTTTGGCTGGGGGACAAGTCAGCTAGTGTCTTGAGGTTGAGAGCAAGTCAGACTGGTGAGAGAGCTGGAAGCAAGGTGTGTGTGGTGCTGGTAGCTTAACTGAGACACAGGGAGACAAATAATGTCTTTCACTAATGAGGGCCATCTAAACAAGACAAGTAAACTACAACCTGACATATAGTGTTTTGTGTCCAGTCTTTAGTAACAATCTTCAATCGTTCAATAAGAGCTGGATTATAGTAACTTGATTAAGTACATGGTTATTTAAAGGGGTATTTAATGACGCCCTGCCAGAAACATACAGAGAAACACGGGGCCAACAACAAGACTTTTACTGTAAATTTCTAAGTTAATTTGTAAATTTTGTAGTAACCTGTAAATTGTAAATACTGTAAAACTTTTTTCTGTCATTTAATGGTTGGGCATTGTACAACTACAAGCATTTCACCCCCATGTCATACTGTGTATGGTTGTGTGTGTGTGACAAATAAAATTTGAATTTGAATTTGACCTGAAAAGAGCGAGGAAAATAGAAAGACTGTAAAAAGATGGTTGGGCAGAGACAACCTAATATTGACCTAATATTTACATTCAAAGCAGCATCACTTCTCCTTATGCACTGCTGCTTTAGACAATCTTGGAGAACCTCCCACTGTTCTTTTGTAGATTTAGTCTGCTTCAGTTTCTTCTGTATTTTCAAAGTAAACCCAGACTGACTCCATAGTGCTGAGATCAGGGCTCTTTGGGCCCATACCATCTGTTAGGGACATCTTTGCTCTTGTTGCAACAGAAAATAGTTCTGGATTTCACAAAACTAGCAAACCGAGCACCATAAAACGAGAGGCGAGGTGGAGCGTATGAAAAGGAAACAAAGGAGATCCAAATAACATCAAAACTTGGTCTTAGTGGAGACTGACCAAATGCCCTTCTCTATCAGTTCTGTTTAATTGTCTGCATATTTGTTTGCCTGCATTTATTAATGCTATCTTAAAATGTCTTTTTAATTCATTAAATTGTTTGGTTTTCAGAGGAGGACACATAATTATACTGTGTAAAATAGGTTGGGTGGCATTTTGATTATGCAGACATAGTAGTATGTGCAGAGATCTGTCCTCCCTGAAAACAACTGCTGTCATTTATCGTGGTCTGTGAACAGTGTACTAAGCTGCTGTGCTGCACTGCAATGCATCACACTCCTGTCATTCTGCATATATATTATAGCAGAATAACAAGGAGGAGTTGCAGTAGACTGAGCACCACAGGGTACACAGAAAGCTACATATTTGCATATTTTGTAAGGGAATTTAGTCCTCAGTGTTATGTTTTCTCTGTGTCTATATACAAAAAAGAATTTCTAATGTTAAACTGTGTCTGTCTATTAGGTGGTGCAGCTGGATGAACTGCTGGCAGTGCGTCACTCTGTGTTTGTGATAGGGAATGCAGGCACTGGGAAGAGCCAGGTGATGAGATCACTCCACAGGACCTATCAGAACATGAAGCGTCGGCCCGTGTGGGCAGACCTCAACCCTAAGGCTGTGACCAATGACGAGCTCTTTGGCATCATCAACCCAGCAACCCGAGAGTGGAAAGATGGTGATTACAGAGTCCTTCACAGATACAATGTGATCAGTGCAAAGTGTTTAGTGACCTGTCTCAAACATCCAAAATGTCTCATGTCCTTCCTGCAGGTCTGTTCTCCAATATAATGCGCGAATTGGCCAACATTAGTCACGGCGGACCAAAGTGGATTGTTTTGGATGGAGACATTGACCCAATGTGGATTGAGTCACTCAATACAGTCATGGATGACAACAAGGTGCTATTGAATTAAACACATGCGAGTGTGTGCTTGTATTGATTTAAAGAAAATGTCAGTTTGACACAGAATAAAAGACTGTCTGTTGTTCACTGAACGAGCATTCAGATATGAAAAGGGAACGTGGTTGACTCATCACTGATACAAAAGGATAGTAAACTGTTTGTACTTTCTGAATGAGAGAGTGAATAACGGTGTCTGCATGTAAAAAGAGGCTTGGACTGTGTGTCAGGCACAAAAAGAACACATTCTGTTTAAGTTATTTCTGTTATTTCTGTATGTGAAAATCTGCTTTCCCCTCTTGTTAGGTGCTGACTCTGGCCAGTAATGAGCGGATCCCTTTGAACCCCACCATGAGGCTGGTGTTTGAGATCAGCCACCTTCGCACTGCCACCCCTGCTACTGTATCCAGAGCGGGTAGTTCTTGTTATTCCTCTTTTCTCACTGTTTTACTTTTGCTCTTCTGATAAGTGTTTAAAAAGGACCAAATTCACTGTGGGCCACTAAGTTAAATATGATTTAATTATTTTGTGTGTCTGTCACATAGCTCTAATTAGCAATATGTGTGTTTGTGAACTTGTGAACCAAGCTGGGTAGTGTTAGCTAATAGCTTAGCACTCCACTCTCTCATTCAGGTATGGTCACTTCTAGCTCCAAAAAATGAAGTTGCAGTGGCCAAAAGGTGCAAAAGCTCCAAAGTCAGTGGCTGATGTCATAGTGGTTCCATCCATCTTTTATATATGGCATGCTTGGTCAATGGAAGGTAGGGTGGGGGGTTCAGCAGAAGTCCAAAAAATATTGTTGCCTAAATCCAGCCCTGTTATAAACACTGTAAACCTGAATGTGATCAATTTAAATCTTACTCTGTTTTTTTCAGGCATCCTTTACATAAACCCAGCAGACCTTGGGTGGAATCCACCAGTGTCAAGCTGGATCGACAAGAGGAAAGTCCAGTCAGAGAAGGCCAACCTGACCATTCTCTTTGACAAGTATATCCCACCTTGCCTGGAAGCACTCAGGTCGAGGTAACGCAGCTCCTCTGTGGCTTTGTGCCACTGTAACAGGAAGTGCATGGAGTCATATATTGACGCAGGATGTTGGGGGTGTGACATAACACGTAACAAATGGTACTAAGTGGGCGTGTTAGACGAGCAAACACGGACTGAGTCAGCAGAATTGGATGATGCTTTCTATACAGGACCACTCGCCTCTTCCAACACCTCCATCACTGCTCCTATTAGAGCACACAGCAAAAACAGGAAGCAGAGGAGGGCAAATTTGTTCACAATGTGAGACAGTGTGTATGGAACCACTGTGCCACAGCTCATAAATATGTCATCTCTTTTCTTGGACTTCAACATAATTCAGTGTGTTCAATTGAAAGAAGCTGTGTTTGTTCTGTTAAATGAGGAAAAGAAACATGTGATCCAATTCAAAACTGCAGATTGTAACACCAGAGTTTAACATTTTATTGTTTGCTGTGTACACAGTTGTTCCTTTATGTACTGAATGAGGAACATGAGACGACTACAATGCTTGAATCGTGTGATGTAATGCGTCTATCTTTGTTCAGGTTTAAGAAGATCATCCCTATCCCTGAGCAGAGTCTGGTCCAGATGCTGTGCTACTTGCTGGAATGTCTTCTGACTCCAGAAAACACCCCGGCAGACTGTGCCAAAGAACTTTATGAGCTCTATTTTGTCTTTGCTGCGGTCTGGGCCTTTGGAGGGGCCATGTTTCAAGACCAGGTACTGCATAGGGCTCTAGGCGTGTGAGATAAGTGGTTGCATAAAGAAGGAAAAGAATGGGAAATAACTGAAACAGCTGAATAATTTTTTTCCCCATAACCCCTTCCTGAAAGAGTTTCTTGCACTTGGTATTATTCCATCCGTGATGGCTCTTATGCAACTCAACTCTGTGTCTCTATTCGTGAAAAGTCATTTCAATGTTATTTTCAGTTGAAGAAATGGCAGGGGTTTTAAAAGGGAGAGATCTTCATCTGAAAATGAAGTGGACTCCATTCCCCCTGAACAACACACAGACTGGCTGAATTTAAATCAGCAGGAGAGCCATGGCGAACAGTTGCTAAGCAATCCAGTTAGTGCCGTACAGTAAGCGCGTCCGTCTAAGTTATGGGATAAAACTGCTTTCCCCTTGGTACAAATGTACTCCACTTTATTTTCCCATCACAGATGCATTTAAATGCTAAGTGGTTTTATTGACTGGAGAGTTGGTAGTGAATAGAGAAGACAGGTAGGAAGGAGTGGGGAGGCAGAGAGGAAGGCGAGGAGCTGCCAGCCAGCAGGTGATGAGGCTACTTCACCGTCTGAATCGCAGAGATGCATAGATACGCCTGCCATCTCTTATTTTCCACCCTTCATCTGCTGTAGCTGGATCACTATATTGCTGCCATTTATTTGTCCTCTGGTTTGCATTCGCACCAGTATAAATCAAACACATAGATCCATCGCTACTGTACAGAAAAGAAGCAGAGGGGAAGTCATTTTAGAGTATTGACCGCTCGCCTACCCTCTGTGTCTCTGCATGTGTGCTCTGTGTGAGCACAGCTGGTTGACTACAGAGTGGAGTTCAGCAAGTGGTGGGTGACCGAGTTCAAAACCATCAAGTTCCCTACCCAGGGCACCGTGTTTGATTACTACATCGACCCCAAGAGTAAGAAGTTTGAACCCTGGTCCAAGATGGTGCCCAAGTTTGAGATGGATGCAGACACACCACTTCAGGTACAACAAAGGTTTTAGATTAGATGCTTTTTTGTGTGTTTTCTTTCATTCTTTGCTTTCTTAGGTTTTATGTGCTATTTACGTGACTAAATGTTCCAACCAGCCAATCAGTAGCCATCTTGAAAACCTCAAGGCATTAATGTTGGCAGTTATTATTAAACATTTAAACTAACATTAATTTGTATGATCCAAAGCTTATCCCTTTAAATAAAAACTACTGTTAAAAATTGCTCCAAAAGGGTTTGAAAAAATTCATTTCTTTGGAAGTTCTAACAGAATATTTACTGTTTTAAAGTATAGACTATCACAATGTCAGCCGACAAATTTGACACATTGGACAACTTTGAGCAAAAGTTAACACCAAGGCATGTTCACCAAGGGTTTGTGAAAACTGTCACAGAATTAGGATTACATTCTGCAGGTGGCTGTAACGTAACTCCAAATGCTCTAGATGTGTGAATAGACAAGCGCTTGTCTTTATGTCAACCATAGCTAATGTTTTAAAGACCTGTCCACATGAGAAAAAGTGATCAGAATAATACACCTAGAATTTAAAGTAGCTACAGTAGTTCTTCCTGTTGTGCATAGCAGCAGGATGGGGACTCAATTGGAGATAAAGTATCTGAATTTCAGGAGCTGGACCACACCTCCAAACACGCTCCTTCCGGTTCTCATCTATATAGGTTCCCCCAGTTCTACAAGCCGTTCATTCTCATTTACGTGCCCCACCCTCCATCCCCTTTTCACTTCTTTAACTTCTTTACTTCTATGGGGATCTGCCAGGCCCGGGAGCCGCTGTCAAACCTAAAATGAGGATGTGGGCCCAGCGAGTGAAAAACAGGATAGAGGCAGAGTAAAAGTTAATACCGTAATCCAACTCTTGAATACAAGCTGATCTTGTACATTGGTGGGCACTCACTATGCAAATCAGGTAACAAACACACAAAGGACAAAGGAGCGGCTTTGCAATATTACACGATTTAGACAATTAGGAATACGAGGAAACAAAACGGTATAGAATAACAAGGAATGTATGAGGTATAATAACGACACTGAACAGTCTTTTACTAGTGTTCCCATCAGACAATGTGTATCAAATATTTGTGAATGATTCCCATGTTGCAGGCATGCCTGGTCCACACTACAGAGACCATTCGAGTTCGTTACTTCTTGGACCATCTGCTGGAGTACCGAAGGCCTGTCATGCTGGTTGGAAACGCTGGCACCGGGAAGTCTGTTCTGGTTGGGGAAAAACTGGGATCACTGGATGCAGAGAAATATATGATCAAAAATGTCCCTTTTAACTATTATACCACATCTGCTATGCTTCAAGGTAGGAATGATTTAAAATGGCAAATGGCACACCTCTCTGTTTAAGCTGTGCATCTGAAGGACTGTAATTGATTAAATAACTGTGCTACGCTGTTGCATGAGGTCATAGTACTGATGGAGTTTGTTTTTTTACCCCTCATTCATAAAAGACTGATAGAGTATTGATTTCACCAAGCCGGCTATGCAGGCAGTTCGTGACTTTGATACCATCGTGTATCTACTAAAAATCTGCGATGATTTTGAATCTTAGTGGCTTTGACCTCAAGGTCAAGGTCAGAGGTCAAGTTTTGTGAATGTGATAACTTAAGAATGTGGCAACAGAGGATTTTTATCCCCATAAATGTGTTTACTTGGAGACTGAGGGGTAGCACTGGAAGTCACCAGTATTTCTTCTACTGATGCTGACCAACTCACAGTGATCCTTACAGAGAGACATATGAAATCATGATTGCATGATTTATATAGCCATAGCTGTGTTTCTGTAATGTTACTCAGAAAATTTGAAAACATCAACATTAATATAAAAGTTATTTTACATAATTTTACAGTTTGTTTTACATAAACATTGTAAAAAAACAAAAAAAAGAAAAGAATAAAAAGTAGAATATTTTTATGTTAAAGGATATGTATATTATGGAGCCCCGCAGGGGACATGGGAGAAAAAAAAATTAAGACGGACTTTTGCGAGATCTCGCAAAACTATCTCGGGATCTCGCAAAAGTTTTGCGAGATCTCGCAAAAGTCCGTCTTAATTTTTTTTTTCTCCCATGTCCCCTGCGGGGCTCCGTAGTATATGATCTTTAATCAGGGATACTCGGTCTTTTCTGTGTTGGGGTCTCTGTCAGGACACAGAGTCCCAGAACAGAGCAGCCAAATGTAAATTACTGCAAATATAAATAACAAATCTGTGTTTGTCTTTAGCTGCTGGTTAACCCTGTGAAGTCTAAGTCATCAGAGACAATTGCCTTAGAGTTAGTGTCAGAGTCGTCATGACAACTTGGGCCTCCGAAGGTTGAAGATACAGTTTATCAAAAGAAATACATACGTACATCCATGCAAATGTAGCATGGGTAATGCTGCTGATCCGAATCTTTATTTCCCATATTGGGACACCTCAGACTGCTTTAGTGCCTGTACCCTGTGTCCTTGTGTCTTTTTCTTGTCAGTGCTTAACACACAGAAATGTCTAACTGCTCTTTGCATGTTGCAGCTCACTTGAAATGTCAATTAATATTTTTCTTTTTTTTCTTCTTTTAATGTAAATCACACTGAGACCTAAAAAGTTAAAAATACTACAACAGCAAAAAGAGAATAATAGAAAATTATATTTCGTATAGTGGAATAATTTTTCTTACATATTAGTTATCATTGCCTTGGGTGTTCTTCTAAAGTCAAAATGACCCCAACTCCCAGATTCGAAGCTACTCTGTAAATGCTGTTTTTCAGTTACAGTTTCCTCTGTGCTGATTTTCCTCTTTCTGCTGTCTGCTCTTTCATTCATCTCCCGCACAGCTGTGTTAGAAAAACCCCTTGAGAAGAAAGCAGGGCGCAACTACGGACCCCCAGGCAGCAGAAGACTGATCTACTTCATAGACGACATGAACATGCCTGAGGTGGATGCATATGGCACGGTTCAGCCTCACACACTAATACGCCAACACATGGACTACAACCACTGGTAAGGCGCTGTCATTTATCATGTAGTTGTGCAGTTTCCACACATGTATGGGAGAGAATATACACGTGCTGCTTGAAGGAGGAACATTATACTTATAGGTTGTGCTGTCAGAGGTGATTTTCAGAAAATGCTACATCAGCACCGCTTTAATTGCTCAAATGATGGACAGTTTTGACAATTTCTCCCTGTATTAACAGATAAAGGGATCATTCAGATAATTGAGTGCCAGTAGCTGATAGCTGTGAAATGTTAATAATTCGCAGCTTTCCTCTGAAAACTCCCTCATTTTAGTATTCACAGAAATCCCTGCCTTAGTATCAATATGCTACAACTTTTATGAGTGTCAAAAGTCAAATGTGGGAGCAGGCTTGTGTGATTCGCCTTAAAAGGATTTTGTTGCTCATCTCTCTGACACAGTGAAGCCATTCTGAACATGGTTCCAGTGCGTCAGACACAGGCTAACTGGCTTAGACACGGTCAGCCCATTAGAGATATGCTAGGAGGATTTCAGGTATGAAATTTAGAGGAAGGAGGATGCTGCTGTGCCACGCCAGCTTAAGTGGGAGCTGAGGCGTCCATATCTGCAAAAGTGTGTGTGGGTGTGTGTGTGTGTATTAGAGACAGGGGGCATGAGTATTTTTCTGCATGCAAGACTGTTAAAGAGTGATTTTTTTCTGCATGTGTGTGTGGACTCCCAGGTATGAGCGTAATAAGCTGCTTCTGAAGGAAATACACAACGTTCAATACGTGTCCTGCATGAACCCCACAGCTGGCAGCTTCATCATAAATCCACGGTTGCAGGTACACACACACACACACATTCGGCCTCCCAGCACGCTGTGATCCACTGGTTATGCAACTCGCTGCTGAGGTTTCACGTGCACTACATCTCACACGTTATCAGTTTTTCTTTAAATTTGCTTTCTGAGTTTGAATTCAGAACCATTATCGACAAGTTTAGCAGATGTGAATTTAGCCCAGTCCTAGACCCTTTTCACTGACCTTTACTTTTAGTCTAGGACTAAGTTAATCTAAATATGCTGTTTTACAGTCATTTATTTCTTCCTTGTGAATTTGCCAAATTGTTTGTTTCTCTCTTTGTTAATTTGTCTGTTCCTTCATGCAGAGTTGATTAGATTTTGACAAAACTTTCAGGAAGCGTTAACTCCATCATTTCTCAACATTATAATTCAGCATTTAGAAAATTAGACTGGTTTGCCTGAGGGTGGTGCCGCATTTATTCTTGCCTATTTGTGTGGCTTTGCGTTATCACACACACAACTAATCTAATGTAAGAAATTAGAAAAGAAAAAAAGAAAATATCCCAATATACATTCATGTGGCTTTCTGCCGTACAGAGGGGCTATACTACAGAAGATTGCAGGGTCAGAGTTAAAGAAGTTGTAAACAACTTCTGCAAATATATAGTATTAGAAACATAATAAGCCAGTGTGCAGCATGATGAGGACATTGTAATGTGATATTACAAGTCACCACTCAGTACTGATTCACAGATATAGCAGAAGTGTAGGCATATTGTTTGGTATTTTTAATATATAATACAGAAAAACGATGTGGGTAATTTTAAAAACCATATCATCACATAGTTTTTCCAGCAGAGCAGCTCCAATTCCATTATTTACAGTATATTCAGCCAGCGTGTCTATTACATGCTTTGCTGTGATGTCAGGTTTATCCAGCCCTGTCTCCAACAAATGTAGCAGAGCAACATCACAGCTGGGTCACATCAAGCTGCTAGTTTTTAAAATACATTGGTTTCAGTCTAAAGTAAAAGAAAATGCACACCCCATTCAGTAGCTTAGGTGCAGTAATAATGTTATGTATAAATTTATTAATGGCATCGTTATGGCAAAACTTTTGTTTATTGAGGTCCTACCGACTGATTCCACATGGATTAAGATGTAGGCTTGACTGGGCCACTGCAACACCTTGCTTCTATTTTGGCCTCTCTTTCGTTAACTTGCTGGTGTGCTTGGGTTCATTGTTTGACTATAGAATATTTTCTGTCAGCATTTGTGATCAACTCGACAACTGCAAAGTGCCTAGGTCTATTTACTACAACACTAGTCAAATTGATTCGTGTAGCACTATTCAGACACAAGGTAATTTATAATGCTTTACAAAGGGATGTAAAGATGACTTCAAAGAGGCATTTATAACATTTATGTAAAGCATGCACAAACAGTCATGATAGAAATGTTTTATAACAACAACTATTAGAAAAACTAACTCGTTTGATGCTTTGAAGAGTTGTTTTCCATGTTTACAGTTGTCTATCTGTCTCTGCTGTATGAATCTAGTTGTTTCAGTTACAGTCTCAGTAAAAGCAATGTCAAAAGAGCAGTAAAACTGTGGGAGGACAGAGTCCTCTATGTTATGTCCCAGGAAAAGCTGTTTGACTCTGCACTGCCATGCCTAATCTGAGACCATATGTAAAATGGGGAACCATCCACTAGAAAATAATAGAGATGAAAGGTTAAGAAGGAGGTTGCAGCCAGAGTGGAATGAAAGACAGTAGATGTATTATTGGGAAGGGACGCAAGGCCAAGAGCGTTGGAGGTAGATTCAAACTGTTCTGTTAGGGTGTAGATATGAAGTTGAGTAGGAACAGTGTGAATAGTGTTATAAAGGTAAAGAGTGCCAAACAGGATCAGAAGTTAGAAGCTGGAAATTGAAGGGTGAATGTTGTCACTGGATGTGCCCTGTGAGTTAGATGTCAGTTAGAAGAGAAAGAGGACTCCTGGAGTAAGTTGAATGAAGTGGTAGAGAGTATCACTAGTGGACTGAGAGTGGTGACTGGACCAGACTTCAGTGGACATGAAGTGAACAAAGATGACGAGGAGCTGTTGGGTAGGTTAAGGAGAGGAATGTAAACAGGCCGATAGCAGTGGATTTTGCTAAAAGGATGGAAATGGCTGTGTTGAACACATATTTCAGGAAGAGTGTGGAAAACAGGATAACATATAAGAGTGGTGGGAGGTAAACTACATCCTCTGTAGAAGGTGCAGTGTAAAAAAGATAGGAGACTGCAAGGTGGTGTCAGAGGAGAGTGTAGCTAGGCAACCTCGGATGTTGGCTTTGGAAATCAAGAAGAGGAAGCGAGGGAAAGTAGACGCAATGATTAAAGGGTGGTAGTTGAAAAATAAATATTTATTTATGTGATTTTAATGCTCTGGCTTGGTTGTGAAGCACTTTATGAGCTTTGTCTCGAAAGGTGCTATAAAAATAAAATTTTATTCTACTTGCTTTACTGTTACTAATATTGTGCAGAGTTCAGGGAGGAGCTGAGATGGGCTCTGGGTGGTAGGGAAAAGTTATCAGAAGACTGTGAAAGTACAGCTGAAGTGGTGAGGGAACCTGCCAAGAAGGTGTTTAGTGTATTTTCTGCACAGAGAAAATAGGACAGGAGACTTGGAATGGAATTGGTGGAATAAGGAAGTAAAGGATTATTTAAAAGAAGATGCTGGCAAATAAAAAGTGGAACAAGCAGAGATGAAGAAAGTAGACAGGACTACTGGGAGGCTTGGTATACGGCAAAGAGAGAGGTGGTTAAAAGATTATGGTGAGTTATATGTGAGGCTGGACATAAGGAAAGAGAAAAGGACCTGTAACAATTGGTGAGGCACAGAAACTGAGCTGGAAAAGATATGCAGCTGGCCAGGAAGATTAAGGATACAGATGGAAATGTACATATGAAAGAGTGGAGTTGAATAAAGAAAATGTTCAGAGGATTAGTAAGCAGAAGTGAGGGCAGCTTTGAAGTGCATGGAGAACAGAAAGGGGGCTGGTCCAGTTGATATAATGTTTGCTTTCAGTGTGTTGATGAAGGTGGAGGCATGCTTTGGAGAGAAGAGCGGAATCAAGACAGAATACATATCGTTAGCTTCATAGCATAAGTGCCTAAGTCATTTTTTTGTGTTTTTTTTGTGACGGACAGGATGATGCAGCAGTGGTAGGGGAGTAAAGTTAGGCAAAAATCTCAATTTGACCAAAAAATGACTTAGGCACTTATGCTATGAAGCTAACGATATGTGAGAATGAGAGGATAGACAGGTGTATCAGTAAAGCTGTAAAGAGTAAATGTGGTAAAACAAACATCTGTCAAAGATCAAGAATTTAATAAGTGAAAGAATCAAAACACAGATTGAGACTGACATCAATTAGTTGTCGTTTGAGCATTGTTTGCCATATTGTCACTAAATGATTTTGTAGCTAGCATCATATCTAACATCTGAAGGAGTAGATCAACAGCTGCAGGTCTTAGATAAGAGAACAATGCTGCAGACTCCGATTTAAAAGGAGTTTAGCATGAACATCAAAACGTTCTCACAGAACATTCAGGTCCAGAGTGTAATGCTCAACTGTAGGAAGATTGTTGGACTGAATTCTTTTCGATACTGTTGCGATTGCTTCCTCTGGTAGAAAAAGAACAGATGACGGTAGGTCAGGGTGCCGCTTGTCATTACACTGAAACAGCTTGTAGAAAAGTTAGTGAGACATGCCTGCAATGAAGAGGTTGGGGGACAAACTTTGGTACATGGCTACAGCGTTAAAGAAGAGAGAGATCAACGGTCTGAAGGTATTTAGTGTACTTTATTAGGGGCAGGAGGAGGTGATTCAGCAGGAGAGATTTCCAGCAGTTGTACTATCAGTGCTGCACACATGATAGGTAGGAGAGTAAAACACTCCGTCTGTCTCTGATGTTTTTTAAAAACGAACTTTGTGGAATGAGAGAGCAGGTGTAAATACTAATGTTTCTAGGGACTGTTTTTTAACTGTGGAGTAAAATACACTTGCTGCTCCAGGAAATATTTCAATTTATTAAGTGGGGAAAAAAGCTTTACAAACTTAGCAGGCCCTATGGGAAAATGTAATTGTCCTATAAACCTAATTACTGGTTGTGTCACCCTTGGCAGCGAATTGCAATCAAGCATTTGCGATAACTGGCAATGAGTCTTTCACATTGCTGTGGGGGAACTTTGGCCCACTCTTCTTTGCAGAATTGTCTTATTTCAACCACAGGAGGATTTTTGAGCATGAAGGGCCTGTTTAAGGTCATGACAACACATCTCTATCAGATTTAAGTCTGGACTTTGATTACGTGTGTTTGATTACACGCTTGTTTTCCCTCCTTATAGATGAAATTATTTACCAACTGCATTTAGTATTCATTTGGGTTATCTTTGTCTAATATTAAAATTTGAGTGACGATAGTTTCTCACAGCACTTAATTTTCTTTATCTTGTTGTGGAGCAGCAGACAACCAATAGTATGAGGGACATTTTTGTTTAATAAATGAAAGTTTTGGTACTTGGCTAAATGCAGATTATTTCTGACCTTGTCCTCTGCAGTTAGATTAAAAATGACTTTTGTTTACAGACACAAACTCTGACTGACCTGGAGTCACACACTTTGTACACCCAGACATTCACCCTGTCATATTTAAATTCTAAAGTCATTCTTGACTGAGTGACAGCCTTTCTTCACTTATTGCTGCAAACACCCACAAGGTGACCCTTGGTTTCATTCTGGAAACAAACCGACTGCATAATAAGTGACAAACATGTGTGTACTCTTGCCTTCTTTATGCTCTGCCCCCCTCTATAGCGCCACTTCTCAGTTTTTGCCCTGTCGTTTCCCGGAGCCGAGGCCCTGAGCACCATCTACACCTCCATTCTGTCTCAGCACCTGAGAGGAGAGGGTTTCAGTGTTGCCCTGCAGAAGAGCTGCTCCACCCTTGTGCAGTTAGCCCTGGCCTTGCACCAGCGCGTCTCCTCCGCCTTCCTCCCCACCGCAGTCAAGTTCCACTACATCTTTAACTTGCGAGACCTCTCCAACATTTTCCAGGTGATGCATACTGAGCACATACACCAGAAGGATTTATCCATGCAGAAATTATTTGAGAGGTATGACCTCAAGCTAAACTTCTCACAACGAAAGGCAAGAAGTTACCTCCATAAAGTTGGGAGCTTTTTTCCACATCACTCCTTTTAACTTGCTCCTTTCTGTTTCTACGGCTCTGCTTCCCATGCGGGTAGAGCCAGGCTTCTATCACTAATTTCTCATCTAAATGATTATTGATTTAAGAGCTGAGTCTGAAAGCCAGAAATAAGTCTGAAATAAGTGTAACAGAAAATAGAATGGATTTGCACTTCCACGGGTGTTAGTGATGATTTAATGTATTTAAATGAATATAATATCAGAGCGCTGTAGCTGTCAGGGGAGAAGCTTTTGGGGCAATATTTCTGTCAGAATCCTCCACGGTTTCATGGAGGGCAGGCTCTCATTTAACACCCTCCGTTGTATAATTAATGCTTTAAGCCACTGAGCTATAGGAACTAGATTTTTCATAATTTTAGCTTGGAGTTTATAGAGGACCAACTGAGGTCCAACTGAGTTTTTCACTGTGCAGAATATATAGGTGTGAAACTATGCTAGTTTAGATTCTTTTCTAATCTTGATTTTTTTCATATAGGCTAAAATTTCACTCCAGAGTTTGGGCAAGCAAAACTCACAAACATGACAAACAAAGCCGGTCAGTTAAAAGCAAAAACTGCCCAAAAATACCAGCAATCAAAATCAAAATGGCAGCTGAATCTAAAAAGGCCATTAGCAAAAGCTTAAAAGGACAGCAATCATCTGCCTGTGGTCTGCCAAGCACGTCGTGTGGTTCAGAATGACTGGTACATGATGGACCTCAAGTGACAACTTTCACTGCCCCAGAAGAATGTAGACAAGTTCAAATTCATTGAGCACAAAATGTAAGTGCAGGGAGGCAGCAGGAGAGTCTCCAAGTGTAACTGTATAAAAGCATACAAAAAGGAACGCAGCTATGTGCAATATTGTTATTTGTGCATATTTGTCACAATATCAAGATTTTCCTTTAAGTGGTGATGCAGTGCTTACGATTCACAGTGAGGTTTGAACCTGGTGACCAGCTGAGTTTGCAGTTCCTCTGCGTGCTTGTGTGGGTCTGCTTTAGGAATTTTTGGTTTTCACAATCCAAAGACTTTCATGCTACATGTGATTCTAAATTAGCCGTAGGCGAATGTTAATGAATGGGTGTCCAGGGTGTATCCTGTCTTTTGTCTTATTACAACTGGGAAAGGCTTCAGCACCCTCATGTGCTGTTCATTTATGGGTGGATGGAAAGTTATTATTCACGTTTATTGTGACCCACGCCAAGGATGGTGTCGATCGAAGAACAGCAAAACCAGTGGGGACACCACTGTGATGTGGAGATGTGGGAGTGTCTTTGGTTATCTCACCAGAAGCAAGAATGGCAAAGACAGCTCTGTGCTGCACACTGGAGGGCTCGAAACAGCAACTCAAGAAGCTAGAATAGCTAGACCTTCAGGCATTGCTAAAATACCAACACTTAGTGAATAGACAAGTACACAGTACAAAAATATTTTAGCATTGCCAAACACTGAAGAGAGCAATATTAGATGGCAAAATTCATACAGTCCTACATCACTGGGTTACGGTACTTTTCTATAACAGATAATGTGGTAGGCCTCACTGAGTTTAAGGAAAGAAAGAAAAGAGAGAGCCAGATAAAGTTTTTAAACCATCCCACCACACCTGGCAAATCACTGCATGATGTAGATGCAATGTCAGTGTTCAGCCGTCACAAGGAGAGACTCTTTTTAGACCAGATTGTCAGATGAAGTATGCTGAGCCTTCTGCACTTTAAGATTAAAGCCTACTTATCGTCCTTGCCAATGCACTCGCCCTGACCACCTAAAGACTTAGCTTCTAGGTCCTAGATCACACACATCATTGCCGTCAAAAAGTTGGGAATTAAATTGCACCACAACACTTTGAAGCTAGTGTTTAAATAAGCCATTCTGCCTCTTTCATCAAAATCTTTTTTTTTTTTTAATTGGTCTGCACAGCGAGATCGGACATCTAATAACCACAAAGAGGAAACAATGTCAAAGCTGTCTCCTCTCCCCATCCTGAGAGGAAATGTAAAGAAAGCCAGAAAATGGACTCCTGGAGCTTATTTGAAGTTTTTTTTTACTCAGTTCTCGCCGCAAAGACCCGAGGACAGGTGGGTAGAGGCGAGAAACCTCTTAGCTTACAGCTCTGCCTCGGCAGTATTTTCCCAGCCATACCTCTGTGCTTTTACACCTTCAAAAGTGGGAAAGTATTTGGCTTGACAGTACAAACGTTTCCTCTCATTTCAGCCATGAGGCCTAAATAGTTGTCAGTCAGTATTTACTAGCTTGATGTTTCAGATGTTTGCCTCAGCTGAGATAATTGGAGGACTTTTTTTGTAATTGATTTTTTCCTCTTTTCTTCAAAACTTGGAGATGTAGCCAGAGGAAGCTGTCTCATTATAATCAACACTAATGAGGCAGAAAGCCAAGCTTAGAAGCTCTGTGGGAGCTTGCAGTGGTCTGTGTAAAGGTGTTTTTGAAAATGACAAAAGGAGCGGGTCCACAAAACAGTCAAGGCTGCATCTTGAGAAGATTGTTGCTGTTTGCTGGCAAAGTTCTAAGGTTAGTGGAGGTTGCTGAATAGTTAACAGGAGCTAATACTTTCTAAACTTTACCTTCCTTTACTCGCCAACTTTTTAAAGTACCCTGTCCTTAAAAAAGTTGGCGAGTAGACAGAGAGCAGACACATTGTCTCCATAAATCTTCAGTTTTCCTGGGCTTTAGTTTGATCATTCCACCCTGCGGATGTTAAATTAAACGCACTATAAGTGAAGTACAGTAGCCAAATTCCACTAATAGGGCTAGACAAACAGTTTGCCGTCCGACTGGGAGCATTGTCAAAGAGCTCCGTTTGCCAGCGTTCGTTCTCTGCCATGACCAGCGGGCATATCCATGGGCTTGTCTTCTCCACGTCAGCCTAAATGAGCTCCTCGACGCTCGAGAGGCGAGGGAGGAGACGGGGGGAAAGATGGATGTGGAGTGAAAGAGGAGGACAGAGACTAGGGAGAGAAAGAGAATACACGATGGTGCAGAGAGACCAAAGCCAAACTGTACTGACTACACAATATGTCTGCATGATGTTCTGTAGATAGTCAGCTGGGTGCATTTGTTAGCAGGGGAAGCATTGTTTGGGGCTCGGAGCAGCTGTCAGGCTACGAGAAAAGCGAGCTTGCTGCAGACAGAACGACAGACAGATACATGCCGACACCAAGTGCTCTCTAATCTCTCTCCTCTGAGTTGAACAAAGCAATGAAAGATCAGGGGCACGGAGGATGAGATAGTATGCCAAAGTCAGCTGGATAGAAGAAAAACAAAGTTCTGTCTGCTCTCAGTTTGTTCAAGTGATACTGCTAACAGCTAAGGCTGTGATTATTACTGTTATATAGAGTTAGGTGCCATATGGTGTTTTGTTTTGCTCAAGCACACTTGTACACAATGAATGCGGGGAGTCGTGATTGACACCATTAAACAAAGAAATGAAGTAGAAAGAGCTGGATCTATTAAAAGTCAAAAATATGACATCATTCACACATTCCCGTGGAAAACGTCTTAACTTTGGTAGAACCGGAGTGGTGTCCATTACTCAGGCTAGGTTTGCATCTTAAGAACACTCATCCACACCCAGAGCACACCTCCCATCTGCACAATTACACAGTGGATTTAGCAGCCAGTTGTCTCATTCAGCCGGCTCAGATATGGAGTCAGATCAGACTCAGCTGGCTTTACCCCCGGAGATGATTCTGTTGATTAGAATAAGTTCTGGGGCTGGAAACACACAGCATCTGTTTGCCTCTGCCGCTGCCTCCTGGGTAACGCTGTGCAGAGGGGAACAAACAGTGCCTGGGCGCCTCTCCAGCCTGTTCTCATCCTATACGGCACCTGTTATGTGACGCGGTGAGACTGTTACGAGATCCGCCTGACTTCATCGTCAGCGTCCCCGTGGGAAAGCCGTCGCATCACACTGGCTTTCTCTAGAGATGCATTAATCATCAATCATCCACCAAACACTCATCTGCTCATTGTCGTGACTTTTTTGTTTTAATCTACGGGATGAAAAGAAAAACCCACAAAAACAATAAATTAAAAAAACACATTCATGTTCAGCCATGCTGGCTCAGTTGTTTTATAGATATTGTTGAGTGCAATTACTGCTTCTGGCCAAACTCAGAAGAAGATGAATCTTGATGATAGCCAGAAATAAGCTCTCACTTTTCCTTAAACACCACCATAGGGTTTATATTTTTAGTTGTCTCCAATTGCCATAAAATTTAAAACAGATATGCATCACAGCTTGCTGTTAATAGGGACAAATTCTGCTCATTTCCATTTCCTCCATGTTTTTATTCCTGGACCTCGAGTAGCTTTTCATGATTCACATTTCAAAATAATCCTTGTTTTCTTGCCTTCGTGCAGCTTCTCAGTTCATCGCCTCTTAAAGAAGTTTAAGCTTTCTTCCTCCTCTCTAAGCTAACTTTCTTGTGATTGGCTGCCTCTCATAAACACATGCCCCAGATAATCTTAGCATGATACCCCTCAGTGATATCAGAAAGAGCCAAGAATAGAAAAAAAGCTGTCTGATTCAGCATTTAGAGCAATCTGATTGCTCAGTTTTAGGCTAACACTTCATTTGTATGTCATTATTTGAAATCTTGGCTACTTGACTCATCAGCCTGTCAAAATTTTCATTTATCAAATAGCTTTGTATTTACATGTTGAATTAACACAGGTTTTGCTTAAAATATTCACAGTCCACAGAAGATGAATCAGACTGATGCCCCCCAGTTTTGAGGTGGGGGGGGTTCTTTGATTTTAACCTGACTTTTTCGTGTCTGCAATGGATTAAATATTCAGTTTATCTACTAAAGTTTTATTTTTAAGACTCTTAACACTTCCTGCAAAGTCTTCAGTGTGCATATGTGTCTGCACAGGTAAAATATGTAAATTGCAGCAAGGCAGTAATTATAGCTCAGTTAGTACCATTATGGTCCAAAAGGACTAAAATTTCCATATGCAGTTAGTTTCTAGCTCTGTTGAGCACGACTCCCTCTCCTTGAGACGTGCTTTCTTAGAAACCCAGCAGTGGAGACAGTAGAAGCAAGCCCTCCAGTGCATTCCAGAGCTGGTATCAATAAGAACAGACATAACACTGATCAGGTCAGTATTGCATTAAATAGGAGCTGGAGTGGAGCTGGATTGCAGTGTGGCTTGTATTAAATTCTTCTTTGCTGTCATACCTTGGAGGTCATGTATGAAATCTGAAATTCTTTGTTAACCAACACATATCTGAAAAAGTGCATTAAACTTATAATAAATGACTGATATCCAATTAAAATTTAGGTTAGAGCGTAAGATTTGTGTTTAAAACCTCTGTGGGAATGATGTGTGGAGTCTGTGCCTGATTTATTTATTTATTTTTTTGGTCACTCTTCCATCTCTGCACGCAGCAATACCTTTGAGACTACACGCTGAAAGAAAAGTGATCCCATATTTCTTAGTTTTATCTGACACACCTCCTAACAGCTTGTCCACTCAATATCCATTGATTTACCTGCAGTGAGTGTGCTGTGTTTCCCTCCTCGTTGTGGAATAAACGGAATGAAACTTGAAACCTTCCTCCCTCCTTTTCCTGCTCAGGGCATTCTCTTCTGTACCGGTGAGTGTCTGAAAGCCCCCCTAGACCTGCTGAAAATCTACCTGCATGAGTCGAACCGGGTCTACAGAGACAAGCTGGTGGAGGAGCAGGACTTCCAGCTTTTTGATAGGCTGCAGGCAGACACAGTAAAGAAGTTCTATGAGGTGAGAGTTTTACAAAGTTCAGCGAAGGAAGACAAGAGCGGGAGGCTGGAGGCTGGGGAGGGAGGGAAGTGCGGGATCATTAGGCTGCCTGCTCTGTGTCTGGACCTGGACATCAGTGGCCAACACAGCGAGGAGAGGAGAAAAAGGAATGTTGGGGGAGAATATTAATCAGTGTGGTGTGGGGGTCTGCCTGTCATGTCCGTGCTGTCAGCCTGGCAAATTGGAAAACATTTTAATGGTTTTCTGTCCACTGCTCCCTCACTGCACTCCCTAGCTCTATCACATGCACACTAGTCATCCCACAATGAAAAACCTGACAAGTGTATGTGTACGTACACACACAGAAGGAGAAGGGAGAGAATAACCCTGCTCATGTATAGTATTCACAGCTGGCAACTAAGGTAAACTTATGACATTTTGCCCCTGTGCCACAGAGCAATATGCAGCATGTTTTACTGCTATATTTTTACATGCAAACAAGACAATGTTTAGAGACTTTTATAGTCTCTTTATATACTACAGCTGAACGTGATAAATATGTAAGCTTGCAAAAAAGTAGAAAAATAGTCTAATTCATCACATCTACTGCAGCTATTTGTTTTCCGAGGAAACCAGCGTCCTGAACAGACACACAGTCTTTCCAGTCAAATGTTTGGGGCCTAACACTTGCCAGAGTGAAAATGAACTAGGTCACCCTTTGCGCAGCTGTGATATTCAGCTGTGTCCCTGTCCAGACTGTTTAGGCTTAACACTAATGTTATGCTGACAGGGGTAGTGTGTGGGTCTGTATGTATGTTTATCGCTGAAATGTGTGTGTGTGTGTTTGCGTGTGTGCCTCCTGAGGACATGCAGGAGACTCTGGAGCAGACCAGAGAGATGAACCTGTACTGCCACTTCGCCCATGGTCAGGGGGAGGCCAGATACATGGCCGTAGAGTCCTGGAGCAGCCTAAGTAAAACTCTGCTGGAGGTGCTGGATAGCTACAATGAGGTCAACGCCACCCTAAACCTCGTGCTGTTTGAGGACGCCATGGCTCACATGTGAGTGGAAGTTTGAAACCCCGGGGAGGAGGAGGACTACAGATAGAGTTAAAAAAAATGTATCTGTTTTTTTTATTGTCTGTCAAGACAGTCAGCTGGCTTCCAAGGTATTTTAGGATTACCGCTTCCATTTTATAGACTGTCAAACATAGAGACAGGTGAATCTGTGAAAAAATAAAAAATAGCATATATCATGACAATTTAATCCAGACTGGATGCTCAGTCTAAAAGCATTTTGGTTGCAAGATTCAGAATCAAAAAATAATCAGTCGTCATTAAAGTTGATTTTTACAAACAGTCAACAAATTCCACAAATAGCCAAATACACCAGTCCTCTGTGCCACAGTTCCTGTCGTCCAGAACGTTTGATCAGCGTTTTCTATTCCTAGAAATAACATCCAGATTGGTTACATTAACATGTAGCTAATATTTCTTCTACATTTGGTTTAAAATCTCAAAACTGAATAAAAATGCCTTATTTAAACACCTTGTTAAAAAAACAAACCTAAACTGATTGAAGCTTCAATCAGGTCTCCGGGGGTAGAATTAGACTGATTAGAACGGGATGTGCTGCTTTTCTCTTCCCCAAAACAGCAGCTTCCTGAGCTGCTCCTCTGTGGAGAGTTTCTTTAACTAAGAAGTCTTTAAGACTAAAAGAATTTAGAGAAGTAACAGCAGCCACTTCACCGAGTAGATAAGCAGATGAAATAAATGCTAAAGAGATTCAACGTTTTTCAATAAAAAATTTTAATTAAAAAAAAAAAGTCTGCATGTCACCCCGGCCTCTGTAGCCTATTTTTTGTTTTTTATTTTGCCAGTTTCCCGTCTTAAAGTCTTCTAAAATGTGTAATTATAAGACTTTTATTTATACGGCACATCTAAACTAACAGCAGATGACCCACAGTTCTTTGCAGTCTAGGCAGATAGATAAACATTCAGTATACAAAGTAATTAGTGATCAATGGGTTCGTAGTAGGGAAAATAGCATGACTACATCTTACTGATTTTGGTCTTTTTGTGGGATAATTAACAACATATAAGAACAACAATACTTGGGCAATATTCAGTGGATTTAAAATAACATTCTTAAAAACTAATGTGGACAAGTTTTTAGTAAAGGAGGTGATGACTGGTTAGAAAATGTGTGCGAGCAAAAGATTGAGTTCTGCCTGCTTATTCAATGCACTTTTTCAAAGTGATGTCATAATGCCACCACAAAGTTCTTGTTCTGTAAAGGTCAGCTCTTTTGTCTATCTAATGTCTGACACCTGTTATCAGCCAGCATAGATTTATGTCCTGAAATGTTAGCATGGAGTAAGATTATCTGTCAGACAGATACAGAAACTGTTTCTCATCATTTTATAGATAAGTTAACCAATGAAAAGAGAAAAGTGTGCTTTCTTACATTTATGGCTTTAGCTACTGTAAATAGTTAATCTCTAACTGTGATATCATATCTGATCTGTTTTTGGTATGAGATGTGGAGCTAATTGTAAATTCACTGCAACTGTAAGCCGGACGCACTCACATTAGGTTTGAAGCACTGATTGGATCTTAGGTGGAAGCTAAAAGTAGATGAGTTGAAGTATGGCATCTCAAAGGATGAAAACTTTCAAGTTAAGCCTTGCAGGAAGTAGAGTCAGCAGTTTGTGTACTATCACTGAAAACAGCTGAGTTAGCAGCTGCAAGTAGTCAAACTTTTACCTGAATATGAAAAGTGTCACTTGATTTTTGAACCGTGGAAACAACTGCCAAAGCAGTGAAAGCAATTAAAGTGAAAGAGAAAAAAGCAACCGAGTTGCTAATTGGAGAGATTTCAGTTCACTTGAATTTTAAAAGATCTAAATTGAAGCACTTAAGTGAGTTTACAGCATCAGAGAACTGACTCCTTCTCAGGTGTCAGATAGAAAGCATTTATTGTAGATAGAAAAAGTCAGATGTGAAAAGCTAAAGTATCCTCATGTCCAGCCCAGGACTGACACGGAAAGCATTTAAAGTGAAAAAGATAAAAGCATTTGAAGAGATTTAAGTGAAAATGGGTGAAGTTTTAGAACTGACAGCAGCTGCAAAACGAAGCCGTACTGTTGACGAACACAGTTCAAGAAGTTGGGAGCTTTACACAACGACAGTTAAAATTGAATCTAAAGCTTTCAAAAGCTGCTAAACTGTGATTTGAAGCACTCTCAGCAACTAAGTCGACATTTACAGGTAAGAGCTTAAAGCACTTAACTGTAATGTAAAAGATGCAAATGGATAAAGTGGAAATTGACATGGTGAAGTAGATGCAGTTTGAAGTGTAATAAATCTTAGTCGATGTGTCAGTTGCGTTTAATTTACATTAAACAACTTAGAAGTGAAAGCATAGAAGCAGAAGATGTATCTATGACTTGCTAATGTGGATGTGCAAGCTCGAAAAGTTGCTGAATCATAATTAGAAGTGTAAGAAAAGGAAGCAACTGAACTGTCAGAGATTACATTTACCAGGCCAGCTGAAGTGAGTGTCTTTTGGCACAAACGGAGCAACAGAAGCGATAATGAAGTAATTTCATCGACAACAGCAGCACACGTCTTGTGTTACTAAAATCATAAAGATTCTCCGGAGCACAGTGCAGCTGAGTGTAATGTTTGATATATTTCATTGCTGTATGTGTCAGTGGAACAGTCTGGAGTAGACGGTGGTGACAGTTAGTATTAGAACAGAGAGAGCAGGAGACAAACCTTTTTGTCTTCTGCTATTTGTTGTATGAGTCAGACATTTTTATCCGGCTCTCTTGTCTCACCCTTTCATTCATTCCTCCCCCACACCTCTCCCACCCCTGGCTGTCTGCTCCTCCACATAAAGCTGCCGGATAAACCGAATCCTGGAGTCTCCACGGGGTAATGTGCTGCTGGTCGGAGTGGGCGGCAGCGGCAAGCAGAGTCTGACCCGGCTGGCTGCTTTCATCTCCAATCTGGAGGTCTTCCAGATCACCTTGAGGAAAGGCTACAGTATCGCTGACCTAAAGGTTTGAAGAGGAGTACTTGACAAACATATCATCCTGTTAAAGCATGTTTCATTTAAAATCTAACAAAGTTTATTATGTGCATACACTTTTGCCAAACATAATCCTCACAGTATATAAATTTAAAGCACTCGGGCATGTATCGCTGCAAAATAACAAATCTTATTATGGGTGCCACTTTTCCCACTCCAACCCTCTCACTCTCCCTGTCATCCAGAGTGACCTGGCGTCCCTCTACGTGAAAGCTGGCGTAAAGAATATTGGCACTGTGTTCCTAATGACTGATGCCCAAGTGGCAGATGAGAAGTTCCTCGTTCTGGTCAACGATCTGCTGGCATCGGGTAACAGCAGGTTTTGCTAATTACTGCATGTCATGTTTAGCAAGAGAGAAATGCTTTCATTGCACAACAGCAACACATCACTGTGGTGCCATTTTCGGCACCATTACTCATGTGCTACCAACACATTATTGTGAAAAATTGCAGAGGAGGCTCAGACTCACAGCTACATTTAAACGGGGCATTTTAATAATCTAATGAATGGAAATTACTGTTAATAGAAAATTACTGCAAAGCAATCTGTGCTAATGTTGGCTTGCAATAGTTTTGTGAGTGTACCGTATCACTTTAAGTAGGAAGATATTTAGGATATGAGGCATGTGCCAGCAGATGTCAATGCATTATTTAGTGAAACACTGCTGCCTGCCTGAAAAGAAAAGAACAAAAAGAACAACTACACAGTTACCCGGGGAGCTGTCATATGTGCGTTACTGACACAATATTTCAAAATATATTTATTTACTGTCAATAATATAAACGAATAAAAGAGCAGCTTGTGAGGCGTGCATGGACAGTAGTGCGAATGACCGAACCTGGCAACACCATTACATGCTTATCATGAAACGCTTTGTTTGGTGTTCTGATGTTTATGGCAACAAATATAAGCAAACACAAGCTGGAATTACATGTTTTCACTCCAGTATACTGTAGGTAGCTGGTTTAGCTTAAATGGGAAATAGAATGATTCGTGTATAGCTTTATTTGGTGCATCATTCATCCATTAATACAACCACTTTTTGTTACACCCAAGTGCTTTCTTTCTAACACTCCAGCAGTTCAGCATGCTCAGATCAATATTCACATATTTTGGCACACAGCCTGGAGTAGCCAGGGATTGAGCCACCAGCCTTATGTTTAGCCTCCTCTATCTAGTAAGCTACAGCCAACTGTGAGCTTATTGAAGGCATTAGAGGTACATACTATGATACACATACTACATACTTTTTACTCATTTCATCAAAGCTGTCTAAAACAAAAATAATGTGGCTTTAATCCAAGGAGAACATGACACTGCATTTGCAGGGAGGATGATGAAATATAATATATACGGAAATCCAAAGAATTAGAATTTATATGAAAGGCTTTTTAAAAACATATAGATGTTAATAATTGCCTTGTGTGTGTGATGATGTTCATGTTTTGTTCAGACTGGCCCACCTGTTATAGGGAGGAGAAGGGATCCAGACACAATAAAGTAACATTTCTGGGGCAGTGCTGCAATGTATATGCATCCCAGGAATGTAGTAGTCATTTACAGTATTTGAAGTAAAACGCTGATCCAGTTGAATATTTCAATTTTGGAAGTCGAGTGTTTTCTCAATATGTGCACAAAGGCAGGAAATCTCTCATCAACGGAACCACCCAACCCTCCCATCAGGTCCCTTACT
>NW_024582432.1:2194925-2249980 GCF_018398535.1 Haplochromis burtoni
GAGGTGTTGGATGTCGTTATAAATCACAGACACGGGCAGAAAAGCCGGCGTTTAGCTGAAGTTAATTTCACCATCGCGTAGCTGCTTTGTTCCCCCTAGAGAGGGACAGATTCCAAAGCATTGCTTATTCTGTCATTATTACAAGCATGCGCCACCGACACCACCCACATCATCCTCCACTTCTGTCTAACAGCTCAAGCCTCCCTGGGTTGGCAAGTGGATAAATAAAGAAGGCAATCCCAAGGGCACAGACATATCAAGAGTGCATTTCTAACTATGCAGTTATGTGTCTCAAAATTGTCTGAATAGAAAGGATGTTTTCCCGAAGAATTACCTAATCTTGTTCATAGAGTTTGTGTGACATTTGCTGAGGCTGTGTCTCTGAGCTGAGTGAAAACCTAACAGCATTATTACTTTATCACTGCCACAGATTAAAATGCTTTTAGATCAGTGGTTCCAGGCTTACAATATGTGGAGAAGGAAGTAATGGCATGATATCACAGTATCCAGTGATGCAGGCCTAGGACGTGCTCTGGATTGTCTTGAAGCCCATGTTTGCTGAAATATATAGTGGCTGTCCTGTTTGTAGCAGGTGTGTCTTTATTCAAATATTTTGATCAGTCTGCCAGTTCTTCTTGGCCAAGTCATTATAGTATTTTACTCTTTGAGACAGAAAATAGTGAAAGAATTTCTGGGTCAAAAATCTAACTGAGAGCATTTTTAAGCAGTCTGCTGTTCAGAAACTACTTTGCAACGTACCAGAGTTTAGAGTTATTTTATTGCAAACACACAACACTGCATGCATGATAAATGTTGTGACAAATACTTTGTGGCAGGAAAGTATTTTGAATACTGTGTATTTTATTTATGAACTGAAAATCAGAGCATATCTTCTCCTACCTCACAGACTCTAGAGAGGATTTATCAGAATCAGATGTATCAGTGCAGAATACGACACTATTTTTTACCCTTACTAGCAAATATTATGCTCGTTTATAGGCTCATAACCTTGTTTTTGGGATCGACAGTAATACGGCTGAGTGGTTAATACCACTGTGTGCCAAGTGACTGTGACTGTTTTGGTCCCATACTGGACCATGTCATACCACATTACCTCTATTAATGTTAACCATTGTGTTATATTTTGATGTAGTACTGTGCAAAAGTCTTGAGTCCACCCTCAGTTCTTTATATTTTGCTTCCAGAGAGCCAAAGTGTCAATTTTCAGTTCAGTTCTTGTACCTGACCATTTACAGTGTTTGTTTGGGGGTTGTATCATTTGATAAGCCACGTAACACTGACCGTTATTCATTTAAGCATGAAAAAGGCACCAGACTTCAATGATGAATCAGTGTTGCATCTACACATAACAGACACCTTAGCAAAGAACCAATTTTAAATTATGTCTTTAGGCACTTTGTCACTAGCAGTATCAAACAAACAAATGAGGTGTTCCCATTTCTTTAATCAAATCTGCAACAAATGGTTAAAATAGCACAGTTTGACTGGAATAAAATTGTATTTTTCCACCAACAAGATGATTTGCAAAGACCTATAAGCAAAACACTTACCTCAGCCATATCTCAGGGGTTCCCAAAGCCTCATCAGAAATGCTCTGAGTAGAAGGATGTCTGTCAAGAAATCATCCTCAAGAAACAGAAACACAAAGAAAAGTCTGAGGCATGCCAAATTACATTGCATTTTTATGCCATATTGCTTAATCCCCTGATGAACATTAAGCATCTCAAAAGGGAGATATTTGAATAACCTCCAACAAAAGGACGGTACTTTGCAAACTATGCAAGAAAACTGCTCAAGCTAAAGGTGGAAACAACGATGCTGTTTCACCACTTTTGCCAAAAAACACATTTTTGGTATTATTCCTCTGGCTCTGACTGTTCAGCCTGATGTGGAACAGCCATGTTTCATGCAGTCTTGAAAAAAGAAAAAACATGAAATTATTATTTCTGTTGACATCATCATTAGTAATCAGTGTTGGGAAGGTTACTTTATTCCACTACAGATTACAGAATACATGCCCCAAAATGTATTTTGTAACGTATTCTGTTACGTTACTCAATGAGAGTAACGTATTCTGAATACTTTGGATTACTTAATATATTATCATGCTTTTTACAACTACATGAATGTACTATTGCTGTGTGATTTATTACTATTACTGAAGGTTATCGCCATACCAATACCAACTAGATTTTTAAATCTTAATATAAAATGAGTAACAGTAGGTGGACATTAGGTAAGGCTGCACTTTTTGCAGCGATCTCGATAGAAAACTATTCCGCGCGATATAAAACAGGTCCGCGGCTCCGAACCGTAGTAAAGGGACCTCTGGCTAATACGTCGGGTTCCGCGTCGGGCTTGTAGCTGAAAACTAGCTTAACTTTGTTAAGCTAGTTTTCGATACACAAAATTCACGGTTCGGTTCGATACTTTGGTGTCACGGTTCGATATTTTTTCGATACAAAAAAAATGTTCATGCCTTTTTAATTTGTCATTTATTAAAATTATAAATATATATTTTAACTCAAAAGTACAGTTTTTAAATTTAACCCTAACCCTTGTGCGTGTTTTTTATTTTGACAGCGAATGCGCACCTGCGGACCACTTATGTGCAGCCCTGGTTATTTAGCTCGTCATATTGCAGCCACAGAAATTTTTTGTCCATGAAACCATAAAGCTGCACTTTCTTTTTGCCTTATAGTCTGATTTGTCATAACTTCTCCGTTTTGTGGTAAGCTTTTCTTTGGCTGTCACTTCTTCACCCTGACCTGTCTTATTTGGCTCAGCAGAACTAAAATATATATCTGTCTGTGAAGGTTCTCAGTCATCCAGGTCATCGTAGTCAAATATAATCCTGCTGCTTTTACACACGCACTCACATAAGCTCAGCGATTCTCTGCGCGATCAACCTCTCACATGTTTAAGCTTGCTGCGGGAGATTTCACTTGTCATGTTTGCATAGTAAGCTAACGATTAATAAGACGATGTCAGAGGAATTGGTGCACAAATTATCATCACTCACAGATCAGTGCTGTCGCTCTCTATACACAGTTCGCGCGATTGCAAAGTGAAAGCAAAAAAACAAGCGCAAATTCAAACGCGATTTCAATATGTCACATATTGACAGTGGCTCACCGATGCCAATGACATAATTACCCAGCTACATTTCCGAAAGAATGCAAAAGCATTGACATATATTTTTCCTTCCTACAATAGCCCGACGGGCAGGGCAGAGATAGATTTTGGTAGCCCGACTGAAAAAATCGCTAGCCCCGGGACGTTGGGCTAGCGATATTGCAAGCCCTGTATCTGATTGAGGAATCACTCATCTTTGGAAAAGAGAGTTTATTACAGAGAAATGTCTCTTTCCAAAATAAAAGCTATACTATCCGCTTCTTCTGGGCTATATTCTCAGCAGCATATTAAACAGCTGTCTAAATGACTCGGCTAAAGTTAGTAGCATGCTTGCTTGTTTTTTTTCTGCTTCCACTTGTCTTTGCACTAGGATGATGTCGGCGTAAATGTGCAGTCATATTCGTTGTGTTCCCACTAGTGCTTTCAGGTTAATCTCGTTGAAATGACCTTAACGCCACAACACGGCAAATCTCCGTTAACGAGCTACCGCCGATCGCCCCGTGCATGGGGCTAGACGGCCAACACGTTAACGAGCTAACTGCGCTAACACACTAGTTCCCACCCATGTAATTGAGCATTGCATGGCACATCCAACATACTGTTTTACTTTAGTCCATGACTCGCTTACCTTCAGGGTCATACGTCACATGAAAACCAAAATAATTCCAAACGCCAGATCTGAATGAGGGTGGGGGAGGTCCATGTTGTAAGGAGAGCTTAACTTCTGTCTCGCTAGCTTGCCCTGCGCTCTTCCTTCTGACGATGCTGTCTGTGTTGAGCGCTCAGTGAATCTGCGTTCGACTACTCCGCCTAGGCTGCACTGTCGACCCTAGGCGGAGTAGTCGAACGCAGATTCACTGAGCGCTCAACACAGACAGCATCGTCAGAAGGAAAGTTGATAAAATAAATTACAAATTTTGTATTGTTCGATACATATGCGTACCGAACCGAAAGCACTGTATCGAACGGTTCAATATCGATACGAATATCGTTGCACCCCTAATATATATATATATATATATATATATATATATATATATATATATAGACATAATAATATATATGTGTGTGTGTGTGTGTGTGTGTGTGTGTGTAGTATATATTATATATATATATATATGTGTGTGTGTGTGATATATATATATATATGTGTGTGTGTGTGTATATATATATATGTGTTGTGTGTGTGTATATATATATATATGTGTGTGTGTGTGTATATATATATATATATATGTGTGTGTGTGTGTGTATGTATATATATATATATATATATATATAAATATATTTACATGCTTCCATCTCCCGTTTCTGGTCGGTGACATCTTACTTTTCGACTCTTTTTCTCCCTCCTGCGCTCACAGACACATAACGGGTATGGCAGTCCATTCTCCCTGCAGCACGGACTACACTGCCCATGAGGCTACATTCTTTAGGGCTATGCCTGTAACACTCTGCCTATTGCCTTCATATTAAATCATTTTTGTGAATAATTTTTAAAAATATTTCTTCACGTCATTATGCGGCCGCAAGTAGAGGTGACATGGGCCGCGAGATTGAGACACAGACATGAGAGCCTCTTAATGCGTGTTTTGTTTGGGTTTCCACCGGTGTGGACACCAAAAATATAGAGTTCATAGCCTTATGAAACAGGAAAATACCGCCGTGTAATCCATTCATTTCAAAAAAGTAACTATATTCTGAATACCACCTTTTAAAACGGTAACTGTAATGGAATACAGTTACTCATATTTTGTATTTTAAATACGTAACAGCTGTACATTATTCCGTTACTCCCCAACACTCTTAGTAATTCAGATCAAATAAATGTGCCCTGATAAAATAACAGAAAAACTGATGGGTGGGGAATAAAGAGCTGCTGTAAATAAGAGGAGAAAGAAAGGGGCCACAATGCTCACCATTATGTGAATCCTGCTCAGAATGGTAGATGCAACTGTTTGTCATTGTAAGATGTGAGTTAAATTAACTTAGTGATGCGGCATTACGACATCTTTTACAGTAAGTAAATCCTCAGTCGATAGAATATCAGTCAATATTCTACTAGTAAATAGAATATCACAGTGATTGTGAGGTAGATGTGTGGTGTTTTCTTTCTCCAGAGTTAATTATAATCAGAAGTGTCTTTGGGCATGCCTCCTGCATGTTTGTTTCTTCTGTCTAATGCATCGAACATCTGGCTGAGCTTCTCAACAAGCCAGCTGTTCATTTCCAACAGTGAATCTCAGTCTGACGTAGCCCACAGCTCAGCATATTGTTTAATTCACATCTTTGCTGGAGGCTTTGTGTGTTTAATGATGGAACTGCAGATAATTAATTCACAGTGTTCCGCTCCCTCTCTTGACCATGAAGGATAAGTCTGAGCAGAAGTGCGCACTGTGGCTCCAATCAGAAGGAAGTGAAATGAATTTGATCGACTGTGTTTGACTTGACACTCAATTCTATTTGACCTCAGTGTGCCCGTCTGTCTCTTTGGATGTGTGTGTGCATGTATTGCAGGTGGCTTTGTGTTTTTCTCCAGTTGGCAGTAAACTGAGGGTTCGCAGCAGGAAGTTCCCAGCAGTAGTCAACTGCACAGCAATCAACTGGTTCCACGAGTGGCCACAGGAGGCTCTGGAGTCGGTCAGCTTCAGGTTCCTGGAGGAGGTTGAGAATATCAATGTGAGAACAGTTCATAATCTAATACAGTGAGGTGAAGCTACTCACCTAAATGATTTTCACACTCTGATGATATAATTTCAAATGTCAACCACCATGACAGACTGAATGTGATATTCATTTAAGAGTACCAGAGGCCCCTGAAAATTAAATTCCAAGCCCGAGCCTCAAGAAATATTACTCTATATCTACATCTGCCCAGTTATCTGCTTTTAAAGGGAACTAAACAGTTGTAGGACTTTTCATTCCCGCAGCCCCAAGTGAAGGAGTCGATCAGTAAATTCATGGCTTATGTCCACATGAGTGTCAATCAAATGTCGAAGGAGTACCTAGCCAATGAGCGGCGCTACAACTACACCACGCCCAAGTCTTTCCTGGAGCAGATCAAGCTGTATCGCAGTCTGCTGGGCCAGAAGAGCAAAGACCTCACCAACAAGATGGAGCGGCTGGAGAACGGTCTCCAGAAGCTCAACAGCACCTCTGCTCAGGTATTCACCTACACTGTGTTTTGCTCAGTGTTCACCTATCTGTTTGAACTTCACTGTGCGAAGTGAGACATGTTCACAGTTTGACACTCAGGGGAGTTTTAGGTTCATGTGCTGAATTACGGGGTCTGTGACATGTAAGCTGATATGGTTTAAAAGGTAACTTACAAAAGTGTGATGTAGAAACTGGAAGCACGAGTTCACAAAATAATCTTACCACAATCCTCATTTACTAAATGGTGTTATTAAACTTGGATATCAGCTTGTAAAATACCTCTTTAATGTAAGCATTGTGTATAGATTGTTTTATCAGAACATGGATTTTTATATATTAACGGAAATAGAATATCTAATAGTTAGAACAACTATCCAAAGTGTTCTTTATCATTTCTCTCTGATTTCAAGTACATATTTATTTATACAAAGTCAAAGAAAAAAAACAACCTTTTTATTATTTAGAAGTGTTACTCTTACTAGAACTATGTGTATCATGCTGCAAAGAACAATTTTAAATTTTGAAACAGATGGTGATACCAAGGTCATAAACTGTATATAAAGGTCACACTTTCATTTTCAAGTCTCGACTGGTAGTTTTGGCTCTTGCCATCTTTTTTTAAAACCAGATATGATTGTATTTAGATAGGATAGTAGTGCTGGGGAGTTACTGGATTATGCAAGGTCAAGGTGCAGGCACAGTGAAATATTAAACTGGAAAACTTTGGTTGGGAAAACCAGCATTACAAAATACTTTCCAAAAGTAAAGAATAAGCAAACTGTTTTTGTTCATTTTATGACTATATATATAAAAAGTTTTTTTTAAATAAATACACAATGCACATATCAAAACAGGCCAAGCAGCATCAATTAAAATAAGATACAGTGTGACTGTATAGTAAAGAAAAAGAAAAAAATAAAGTTAAAATAAAATTGAAAAGTTCTAAACAATAAAACTGTGATAAGCTGAGAATGTTAAAGATATAAAATGTTTAATAAAATTTACAAGAAAGCTGTACATTGAAAATTAAGTCTTTGTCATAAAAGGGGAAAATTAGCTATCGATACCAAAACTGTTCCAGCCTGACACAGTTCCAGTGTCTCAAACCTGCATTCTTTCTTTTTTCTACTGGCCAACAGCTGCTCTGCTCACAAATCCAGTTCTATGGAAGTCTGTGAGAAAAACACTTCCTTGCTCTTTAACCTGAGACACTTTTCCTGATTTCTTTATGGGCTCTAGTGGTAGTTTAAAGTCTTCACTAAATACAGCAGGACATTTGGACTTTGTAAATTATGGTCCACATTTGAGCCAGAAAGGAATTTAAACAAATATATCCTTACTTACTTGCTCACGACTTGTGACTAAGTCATTAATCAATAGTGGCTTCATGTATTTTATGAATGGTACACCAGGACTCCAACACTAGGCTGGATTGAGTACAAGAAAGCCTACAACCCAATGCCCCACACATGGATATTGGAGTGTATAAACACAGTATAAAGCCAATGCATTAATGCACGACTCCAAAGCAATCACGTAAGTCACATAAGTGTGGCATATACCAAAATGATGCACTGTCCCCACTGTTGTTATGCATAGGCCTCAAACCCCTTAAGCCAACTCAATGCAAAGAGTGGATACTGATATAGATTTAGGAGTGGAGTGACTTCCAGCCACTTCCTATACATGAATGTTATCAAGCTGTATGCTTGAGCGAAACATTGACTCGCTGGCTCTGATCCATAATGCAAAAGTGTACCACAGCTGACAGGGCCTAAGTTGCTGTCTGTGCAGAGATGCTACACAGACAGACAAGGTGCCCCAGCTACCAACCACCAACCTATATCTGGTTGGTGGTTGACAAGGAACAGAAGTCTGTAAATGTGGGATAAATGTGACAACCCCAGCCAACAGTAGCATCATAAAGAAGGAGCACAAAGAAGTACCAGAGGCTAAAGGCACAACTGCAGCAGATGTGGAAAATAAAGTCCAAATTCTCTTTCTCTCTTTCCCTCTCTTACTCACACACAGACACACGCACTTATATAGGTGTGTGTCTGTGTGTGTGTGTCAACAATACCTTATTGCACTGCTTTCATGCCCGAGCTGTAGCTCATCATTAGTTTGTGCAGACTCGTGCATCCTGGATACTGACAACGACCAGATGCTCCCACATCAGTATCATCATAACTTCTCTGCACTTGTGATTTTTTTTTTTGAGAATCCATGTCAAAGTATCTTTAATTACATATGAGACTTTACATAACAAGGCACCAGATTTCATCAGTCAGCTCTATGCTGTTAAAAAGGGCTTTGGTGGGTAAGGCCATTTAGCTGCTTCAAGGTCCAGGTTAAAGTCAAAGAGGCTTCTTTTGTTTTGTCTTGCATCTCCTCTTGTTACAATTTAGTATTCAGTCTCTAAAAAAGAATCAATGTCCTGACTAACTAATATTGTGAATATTTTATTTTGTCAAATATAGCTCATAGTTACCACTAGACTCCATGTTAACTATTTAAAATACTCTTTTATGCCTTGTACTATGTTTTTTCTGTATGAAAATATGAGCTTGTTTCTGTTTTTGCCTTCAACATTTCTCTGCCTCTTAAGCATTTTTTTAATGCTTTATTCTAATTTTCTTGGTTTTTGTTGTTATTATAGCAATTTCTTTTCTTCCATAGGTCATAGTTAAAGCTATGACAGTGTTTGTGCTGTAAGTGAAGCATTATTTCTGACCTAAAATGGCCAATATGCCATTTGACCTTTGAAAGCCAGGCAGAAAGAAGCTCTCAGAACATGTTTCAAAAGTATCTCCTTCATCAAAGACTGCATCAGGGTCAAAGACAGGTGGGTAGGAAAATAGATAAGTACTTAGGAGAAGAGAAGAGTGGTGCACTGAAAATCTGAGCAACCTAGCAGTAGTCTCCTTAACAGCATGACTCTGGATGTCTGCTGGGTTGAAACTACAATAGGCAGAAGATGGACTACAAAATACATCTAATCCACCACAAGTTGTTCTTAGCTTGTTGTTTTATTCAGGTCAATTAAACGATAAGAGCCTGTGAAAAATACCTCTGTATTACAAGTCTAAAGAAGGAGGAGCATTTAGGGAAAGGTTTACTGTGACAGTACAAAACCTTTTGGTGTTAAAAAAAAACTACTGGATTTACCTAAGATGTCAATTTTGTGATTGAAAGTTGTGGACAGGATTATCTTTGCAGCTAGCCTTATGGTATATGTAGTTGTAAGAGTTTCCCTTCCAGGAGGATATTCATATGAGCCATGCAAATGTGTTTTACAGAGTTTGCAGCACAGAATTTACTGCAAGTTGCAAAATCCAATTCCAAAAAAAGCATGTCTTATGCCTAAGGTGGCTGTGATGGTTGCTACTAGGGTTGTCTTTTTTAAGAGGGGGAAATTTTATCAGAATGAGTGTAATTGGCACTTTGTGTATGCGCAAATCTGTGAGAGCAGGGCCAAAACTTTGGCTAAAACCCTTCATGGCATCCTCACGCTGAGTGTTTAGAGGTGAGCCCCACTTATTTAGCCCCAATAATACTGGAGTTTTCATGAAAGAGAGCAGAAATTAACTGAACTGAGCTGTCTTTTTCTCAGCAGTGTGCACACGGCAGGCAACGTCTCCGAGGTTGAATCTGTAATCATTAAAATTGAAATGTCTAGGAAAATTCAGCTATTAATAAATATGTGTAAGTGTGTTCGATTTATGCCTGAATGTTGCTGTGTGAATGTGGCACAGTAACATAGTAACAGTGATCACTCATAATCCTCTTTGGCGTTGTTCTACATATCATGCAGGTCAGCTGTTGTACGTAGTTTCAGGTTCACAGGGTGGAACAGTTTGTAATAAAGCAGCTTTCCTTTGACTAAATCCAGCACTCCACCTGACTCTCAATCCTCAGAACCCTATGCACTGTTCACTCTCAGAGAGAGTTGCCTTACACTAGATTATTTTGGTTAGTAGCGATTCCACTCTCTCCTTCCCGCTCCCTCAGTGGGTCTGCAGATTTTTGACTCTCTAATTTGCGCTGACCTTGGTAGAATGTTGGTTATTACTTAAGTGAACTAGTTACATCATTGTGGATTGTGGGGCATTGCAAACGCTGCAACTGCATCATTGCACTTATTTCCACCATTTAATAAATTGTCCAGAAGCCCATAAAATTAAATACATCTTATTTTCTTATATTTTCCAACTGGCTAGTGATCTAGTCTGACTTCTTTACTCCTCCCTGTTTAGGATTTATGTGACTAAAATAAAATTCCCTCCATCCATCACTTATCCCTGCAGACCTAATATTTTTGGTATGTTGATATTCACTAACATTCGTTGCCCTTGTTAAATAAATATATAATGAAATAAAGGCTCATGTGGCTGCGAAAGGACTTTTAATTTTGTAATATATGGGAAAATGACTCTTGAATCTTTTCCTCTGTGACCTCAGTAAGACTTGATTCGAGTGATTAAGCCTATGAACTCATCATAAAAATGTTTACTGAATGCAACATGAAGTTCTAGTTATTGAATCAGAGTCAGACAAGAGAATAAAGCAGGATAATTTAATGGCTAATTCCTCATGATGGACAAGTTGCCAACTAATTAGTGTGCTGTATCCTTAAGTTTCACATTTAGCTTTTTTAAGCCAGATGCCAAGTATATGGAGTGGCTCTAATATAGTGACGGGGTCAATGCTGACTTTAAGGCCTTTTAATTAGACTTCATTTACTTGGATGTCACAGTAGCACAGAGGTAGTAGAGCTAGCATTTATAATATTAGCAATGGCAATTGAAGAAGTAGTGCTTTCTCATTATGGGTATGACATTATAATAAATACAAATATATGATTTTTACTAGCAGGGATGTAGTTGAAGTGATAGCTGTACATGGTGTAACAGTAACAGATGGATAAACATATCTGTATTTATGAATGACATACTAAGGTGTATGATTAGTTAAGCACTTGCTAATACCTTACAAATGGTCAATAGTGTGACATCAATTATAAAGAGCTAGGGTTAGCAGTAGTAGAAGTGATATATATATAATTAACATAGTGGTGGCAAGAGTAAAGGCAGTATTAATGGTAGTAATAGTTAAGTTGTATTAGTAACAGCAGTGGATTTAGACTGCTACTGTGGCCATTTGTTCTGTGTGCCATAGACAGCCTGTTAATCTTACTAAACCGTAGGTAGAGCAGACAAATACCTGGCTAATTTTTGTTTTTTCATTTGTATTACAAAATGTTTATCCGAATCATTTAATGTTTCCCTCTTTAATACATACACCTGGATCAATTTGTTTAAATGTTTCCCATCTCTAAACCTTTTCAGAAGAGCAATATGGAATATGAATAATGTAAGAGAAAGTCTGGGTGTGAGGCAGCCCTAATGATAGTGGGTATACTAAACCTGTTGAGTAAAAGCAAAGCCTCACATACACACACAGCCCTGCACACACAGTTTCACTGTTACATACCATGCATCTCCAGTGCTTTGCATAAACAGGCCCACACATTTCCACCCGCACAAGATCACACATACATAAACACCCCATAAACAAGTGACGTTAGTGTTGAAAGCTGCAGAGCGAAGTTTTGTTTCCCGTCTCCCATTTACTGTAGAAACAGACTAGCACACACACATGCATGCACATACGCAGCCACACAGACACATATATGAAATATACGGGGGGGGGGTGTATGATAATTGAGGAGTCTTCTAATTAGAGAGCATAGCCTTTACAGCAGCAAGCCACCATTAGTGCACCCTGTATTTGTTAGTGCATTCACAATGATGGCTGCCCTATTATAAGTACTGTTATTTAACATTCTGTGCAAGGGAAACTGGCTCACCAGGGGCTGCGGCGGTCATGATAAACAACGACCGGAAGGGTTCAAGCAAGGGATCTTTGTCTGTGTGTGTGTGTGTGTGTGTACAGTATGTGGGTATGTGTGTGTGTATGAGTCATCTGCTCCCCAGAGAACACATTAGTTTCATGTTTTTTTCCCTCTTCAGTTTTACAGAGGTGGATTTCTACCTTTGGTTAGTTTGCATTGTGACATATTTGTGCATGTGCTGTGGTACTACCAGCTGAAGTAATATTGCATGCTAACTGTAGTACTACTTCTAGGATAAGTAGTACTAATACAAGTAGTAGATGTACTGTGAGTTCTGGTAGAAGCAGTTGTAGAAGTATTACTAGAATGCGTACAAGTTGCAGTAGGAAGTTCTGATAAATTAGCAGCTGTAATAGTAGGTTTTGCTAAAGTAGATTAAAGACAATAATTTATTTTGTCTCGCTTACTAATAAGGGGCCAGAGCATTCCTTGTGAACAACTAAATGACTTGTGGTATACACGACGGCCAGTATTTATGACAATAGGTAATTTATCCTAATCTGTTACGTTCTAATTGCATGATAGCATTCAAGTTCACCCTTTTTTAATATTTACTAGTCTATATACAGACCATCTGTATTGGTCTGGAAGCCAGCATACAGTCTCTCGTGTTGAAGAATTTAATCAATATTCTGATACAGTGACCATATAGAGTAGCATCATATAGTTCCTGCAAGACCATTACAGTACAAGCAGTAGTACAGATAGATAAGTAGGTGTATAGTTAGAGAAATAGTGGTCAATTTAGTAATAACAGCAGAATGAAAAATAAAAGGTGTAGTATGACTAATCACTGCTGTAGCAATAAGTACGTCTTTGCAGTAATTCTCCTGTTCAAATCAGTGTGGAGGTGTTTCATGTAATCGCTCTAAACTTAGCTCCTACCAAAAGAGGCTAACTCCTGACAGCTATTTGCACTAGGGAAAAGAAACGGGAGGGTTTTCTCTTATATGGATAATAACTGGAAACATTAGACACCCCGTTCCCTTAACACACAAACGGCCAGATGTCTTTTTGTTGCATGAATTAAGCTATACTTAGTCCACACGGCAATGTAAGCAAACACTGGAATCCCAAACTCTGTTGAATTTAAACGTGTGTTTTGAGTGCATAAGCCATCACATTTGAATGAATGGGTATAGTCTTTTGGTTTTGTATTGAATTTTCTCTCGCCTTAAGAAGTGGTTGTTCCAATTTACATTTCCAGCTGCAGGGAGTGAGAGTGGGCTGTTTTATACAGACAGTCAGGGGCACAGAGGCATGTTTTTCCTACTTGGATTTCTATCAGCAGTACATAAACACTGAAGCAGCGCAGATATATTGAATATCACGCTTGTCTTTCACCAATTAGTTTGTCCCTTTTTGCCCCTCTCCCTCTTCCCACCCTCCCTCTTTTGCCCAACCCCCACCCCACCTATTCATCATGTTGATGACTCACTTGGTGCTCGTCTAATGTTCAACTGCATATTTTATACAGAATTGTCGCAACCCAAAAGGGCCGTCTTCCCTCAGGCCTGATTTTTCTGTTTGTTAATTAGCTGAAAGACAAGCATGAAAAACAGTCTGTTTTTATTTCCCCAGTGCAATGTTTTGATGGAGTCGGACGTTAATGTAGAGCCCTAGTTGTCAGGGAGTTATGAGGAGTTTGTAACAGCTTTAATTTCTCTTTATGATCGTCTTTGGTCTATTCATTTATGTGTGTGTGTGTGTGTGTGTGTGTGTGTGTGTGTGTGTGTGTGTGCGCGCTGATAGCAGCTCCAGTCCTAAAGCTTTTATATTTTCAAACTATGCATGCCGTTCATCTCTTATTTCTCCCTTTATCTGCTTGGACAGGTTACAGTTTTTTTACAGTAATGTTAAAAGGTCACATGCATGACCCATGGCACAATCCTATAGAGCACAAAATAGTATCTGCAAATGTTTAGTGTCCTTTATGAAGCGTATTTTTTGACTCTCATAAGACACAGAATCATATTTATTGATTGTTTACCTTTCAGTTAAGATGCTTTTGAGCTCAATCAGCAGTCGTATTAATAAGGAAGATCCAACAATGATGCAAACGACAAAAACAAAATGATCAGTCCTTCAGAACTACTTGAGAGATTCAGTTAGGTGATAGTGGCAGATTCATTAGTCTTAATGATATGCACACTGATTGCAAGACCATTTAACAAAACAGAAATAGATTATTGTCAGTAGCCCGCCTCTGTGCTCAAGTCATTGTTCCCTTCATCTTAATCTTTGTGTTACTTTTTTCCTTTCAACTTATGTAAACTGGAGACTGTTTCATGTTTTAATTAAATGTACAGTTCAACATCTGAGCAGTGACTCTTTTTTTGGAGAAATAGACTGATGCTAGTATCATGTTTGTGATGTTAGGATGTCTATTTTAATGTTAAAAAAAGCTGAAGCTGGTGAACTGGATGGATCAATAACTGGATGGTCTGAGGGGGGACCTTTGCAATATTAAGCTGATGGTGGTTGATACATTTTATATCTCTGCAGGTCAGAGGTGTTTCAGTATTCACTGCAGTGACTCTGTCTATTTGTAATCACAGCCAGGTTGTAGTATTGGGTGCGAATCCTGTACAGGCCTATACTAAAAGCTTTCCTCACGGATTTAAACTATTCAGTTCAATTTAATTTATTGAGAGCGAAATGAAAACAATAGTTGCCTCAAGGCTCTTTATATTGTAAGGTCAACATCCTACAATAATACAAAGAAAACCCCAACAACCAGACAATCACAGTGCTTTGGTGACAGCAGGAAGGAAAAACTCCCTTTTAACAGGAACAAACCTCTTTGGGTTGAGGGGAGGAAGACAGGACAAAGACACGTTGTGGAAGAGAGCAATACAGAGATCAGTGGTCAGTAAGAATAGAGAAACTCCATATAAATGCTGGTCTGTTCAATTTCATTCTTAAAAAATCGCGTTTCTTGCCTACAGATTTGCTGGTAGGCACTCATCTCTTTGTAACTCTTAGCATATACTACTGTCAGAAATTTGTTGTACTGCTCCATTGAACAAGGATTTGACTGGCTGAAGATCTCATTTATCCAGATCTTCATCCAGGCAAATCCTCCTGACCTCCCGCTCTCCGGTGTCTCATCTTCCGATAGGTGGATGACCTCAAGGCCAAGCTGGCTGCTCAAGAAGTGGAACTCAAGCAGAAGAATGAGGATGCTGACAAGCTTATACAGGCAAGAACATATATAACACCAGCACCTCAAGAAAAACAAAACAAAACACGTACCTGTGTTTTGGGGCATATTTCTCTGGCAGTGCTTAAAGAAATGAAGTATGATGTTAAATAAATCTTAATTAAGCACTAGGCTGTCATATCAGAAGCAGCGTCCCTATCTACGGATGGATTTCTAGTCTTGGCTGGAACTGCTCAGTAAAATATTAGATATTCAGAGAAAGTTAGACTTAAACCTCAGTGTCAAATTAGTCGGAAGAAAAAACGCCTGCATTTTGTTTCTCAGAGCATTCTTTGTTCTCAGTCTTATACCTTGGAATTTTGATTTGTCTTTTTACAGTTTAAAATACCAGTTTTGCTTAATTAAAGAGTAGTTGTGTTTATTAAGCCACTTTACATGTTAACCTAGCAATAAATTCTGTGTGCTGGCCCCAGGAGGTTGGGATAGAAACTGAGAAGGTGTCCAAAGAGAAGGCGGTGGCTGATGAAGAAGAAGAAAAAGTGGCTGCCATTGCTGTGGTAGTCAGCGGCAAACAGAGAGACTGTGAAGAAGACTTAGCTAAAGCCGAGCCAGCCCTGCTTGCTGCTCAGGATGCCCTTAACACTCTCAATAAGGTCAGTTACTCTCTTGTCCCCTGCTGTAACTTATTGATTTACTTCATACTTTATACTTTTCTTGCTTGGTTTTGATTTCATTTTCCCAGCTTCAGTGGAATAACTTACGTGCACACAAGCCTTGAATTGTATAGGAGATTATTTAGTCATAGGATTTAGCAGGTCTTCCCCAAAATAATGTCTTCTCTGTGTTCTGCAGACATTTTACTTTATCCTTGCATCCCATGTAGGTTTATGAGCATCCGGGGGATATTCAAAAACACCCTCTGTGTTTAAAGGTGCTCTCTGTTCAAACAAGTAGAACAGACAGTTCAATCACTGCTTAGAGCTCTCTAAAGATGCCCTAATTAGAATTCTCTGTTGTCTTCTCAGAGTCAGCACAGGTTCTTCTGTCTTTATTCTAATCCTTTCCACTTTCTCTCTTTTCCCACTCAGAAGACCACAGACAAGTACTTTTATACAAACTCAATTCGATCACAGCTTTCATTTTTCATTAATGACTCTGTCTGTCTTCCCTACATCAGAACAACTTGACTGAGCTGAAGTCATTTGGCTCTCCAGTGGCAGCAGTGACCAACATCACAGCAGCAGTCATGGTCCTGATGGCACCTGGTGGCAAAGTCCCAAAGGATCGCAGCTGGAAGGCTGCAAAGGTAATGATGGCCAAAGTGGACACATTCCTGGACTCTTTGATTAACTTCAACAAGGAAAAGATCCCAGAGGCTTGCCTTAAGGCCATTCAGCCTTACCTGCAGGTAAGTGTTCAATTAGCCCTTAGTCATTGAAGTCCTTGCTAACACTGTTCAGAGTGCAATGTCTGCCGCATGGCAAGCTCAACTAATAAGTCATAAATTTAGTAGGGGTGTGATTATAATGACAATGGCACATTATGGCTGCCAAGTGTTGAAATGACAGAGAGAGAGAATCAGCTAGTAAATTAAGCATTACAAATTTAACAGCCGTCCTGATGATGAAGTTCAGTGAAGCAAACATGAGGAATGTCAGTGTGGCCAATAAAGGTAAAGTGCAGCTTAAGTTCACTATGTAGGAACTGTTGAACTGAAATTAATCTCTGTACCTTATGAAAAAAAGAATTATTTTGGAAAAACAGGTAAAATAGTTCAAACTGAGAACTATTTTCCAATGTGCACCAAATGATTTTACTTTCATTATCACTGATTTGCTTTTGACACTGTGTGTTTGAAAATCCAATAATATCCTGTATCCTTTAGCCAAAATAGCTGCTGCAGATCAAATTACACAGGATAACATGAAAAGGACTGTGCCAAAGGAATAAAATAAACAAAAATATGTCAGCATTCGTTTTGCAATAACAAACTAATTTGTAAATTGATATTCATTCTTGGTGTACATTTAATGGACAGAGGTAGCAGCTGTATCAAAAGATTTTCCAAGAAAAGAAACAGCTAGCTATATCCTTGTTAGCCTCTCATGCTTATGAGTTGGATCATGAATTTTTTTACCATCATTACCACGTAGTTGCTGATGAATTATTTCAGGCCCAAACTGATGTTGATGTAGAACTGTGTGTCTTCGCCTGTATGTTTTGCAGACAAAGTTACAAAAGTTAAGCTAGCTAATGTATGTAAGAAGCCTGCTAATGTCCAAGCGTTGTAAATCATTTATTACTCTCTCTCACTTCACATCAGCAACAGTGTTAAGCCTGCAACTTTACCACACAGCTCTCCTGACGTTATTACACAGAAAGACATTTTATACTGCATTTTAACCATAATTTAATATGAATTTTATGTTATCATTTTCAGGATATTTGCTGACAGCCTGAGAAATTATTAACACATTTTGAATTTGGAAGCAGGATGTGACAGCATGTGTATCCTTTTCTCCAGGATCCAGAATTCCAGCCAGACCTGGTGGCATCCAAGTCATATGCAGCAGCGGGTCTGTGCTCCTGGGTTTTAAACATCGTCAAGTTCTACGAGGTTTACTGCGAGGTGGAGCCGAAGCGTCAGGCTCTAAGCAAGGCCAATGCAGAGCTGGCGGCTGCACAAGAGAAGCTCGCCGCCATCAAAAGCAAAATCAATGTAAGCCACTGCACTGAACTGAGACTACAGGAAATGAAAAGTTTATTTGTTGCCTGACAAGTATCTGTTTCAAAAGAAGACAATTTCAATATCTAAAATCCAAAGGATATATTCTTTGAAATTGCATTACCATTTTATTAAAGAAAGGAGTACTGTTCTTTGAAGGCATGTTCTTGTCTTCTTCTTATCATTTCTTTGACACAAACGCAGTGACACGCACAAAAAAGTATTAAAACTTAAAAGAGACTGAGAGTTGAAAAATGACTTATAAAAGTCAGAAATCCTCAGCACCTCACTATAAAAGATTCGTGAGACATCAGTGAGGATCAACAACTCCATCACCTGAAGATATGTAGTTATAATAAGATTTTGGTGCTACAGAAATAAAATAGAAACAACTGGAAGCCATAAGCAAAAGTTCAGAATTATTTTTCCAACGCTTGAGTGACAGTTGACACATGCGTTCTTCCAGCAATGATCTACCAACAGCATTTCATCAATACAAAGCTGTTGCAAGTGCTTTTAAAAGCTTTTGCAGTTAATTAATCTAAAACCAAATCTGTCAGCCTGAAAACCCTATTGATAAAAGCAGCTGTAAATAATTGTTTCTCAGTGGCGTTTGGCATTCAGCGCATCAGACAGCCCCAGCAGAGCACTGGGTTCGGTACGCTGCAGCAGCTTTTGCTGCTTACATCAAAACCTGCAGAGTGCAGAGTGACGACTATTAATAAGATCCAGCGTGACTTCTCGCTGTCATTTTTCAAGCCCTCAGTCAGATCGCTTGAGTGGAGAGTGGCTTCGGAGCCAAGGGGAATTAGCAATCCTCAAACTAATCTACTGAACCTGTGTGCCTCTCCACCGATTAATCCTGTTTGTCCTTGCGCTAATTGCTTCCATATGCCAAATAAATCCATAGTGGGACTAATGATAAGTTTTACCCAACTTTCTACACACTCCTAAGTTTCTTTCATAGAAACACTTTGACTGTCTTTAATCTCTGTCTCTTAGGATTCGTTATGACCACACTGTACTTTAACAAGTGCCAATTTTTTCTCTGTTTTTGTGTGCGTGTGTGTTTGTGGCCTATCAGCACCTTAATGAGAACCTGGCCAAGCTCACAGCCAAGTTTGAGAAGGCCACTGCAGACAAGCTCAAGTGCCAACAGGAAGCAGAATCAACCGCGCACACCATTTCCCTGGCTAACCGTCTGGTGAGGAGGCTAGCCACTACCACAGACAAATACACTCTGTTTCCTGTCACAGCATGCTTACATAGTTACAGATGTGTGCACACTGCAATACTGCATTTTAAATCTGATGTCGATTTTGTCTTATCTTTGATTAGTAGCATTTAGACTAAGACACTTTTAATCAATTAAGCATTATTTGTGTCATATTTTTTATTTTGAGGTTACGACTGTCAGCACCTTTCTTGCTGGGTACCTGGGTCACCGATTCTTTCTTGTCTGTGGTGTAGGAAAGATTTTATGCCTAACACACATAAAATGATATCAGAAGCGCTGACTGAAGAAGCCAGCCACATCCTCTTCACCATCAATTATCGAGAGGAAATAGATTTAAAATGAAATAAAAGAAATGACAGGTGACGCGCAATGTCTATATCAAAAGTTTCTTAATCTGATAATACAATCAAAAGAGGAGCTGATGCCATATGAGATAGCACAGAAGCTATTTGGGCCAGAAATGAATGAAGGCCTGAAATTTTTGCTATTTCATGCTGTAGTTATTCTGCCAACTGCATATACAGACTTGGGGAAAAAATAGGATTGCTACAGAGTACATACAGAGTATTAATGTCATGAATTTCAATTTATATGTGACTTTTTGTGCTGTTTTATGATTTAATAATAACACATGATTGACAGAAATCCCCATTGTGGTCCCACTGGTATAAATAAATGGAAAAGATATGTTACTTTTTCAGACAACCAACACTGTCCATCAAGGTCGTAAATATTTAACAAAATAAGATTAAAAACTAGATTTTTGTTTTCCCCAAGATACTGTAACTAACATAAAATAAAATTATACAGAAATGTTCTGAGTGTCTTAGTTGGTGATCCTGTTTCTCAAAAGAATCACTAGTTTGATCAGAACTTGAGCAGACATGAAAATCTCTCTTGGAAGCCTGACCCTGCTTCCTGGGCCCAAACAAAGGAGACTTTTGAGGAGAAGTCTGGCAAGGGTGTGGCATTAGTCACATATAAAGCATCGGCAAAAGTTGGAGTGGGGCAATCAGCTACTGCATTGATTTTCTTTGGGTCAGCCTTCATCTGTCCACCTTCGCTGACGTACCCTCGGAAGGTTACAGATGGAACTCAAAATCACACTTTTTTGTGATAACAATGAGGCTTTGAAGCACTCAAGAGACTTGTCAGCGATGCTCTCTAATGGTTTTGAACAGATGGAAACCCATTCCATAAAGCTCTCTGTGCTTTTGTGCCACTGTTCTTGAGCTAATCTGAAGGCCACATGAAATTTAAAGGTCTGTAGCAAATTGGTGAATTCTGCACCAGTTTTCGTGGCTGAGTTGCTGATATTCCGCTTCTAGTTTGTTATAATACCACCAACAGCTGACTATAGAATGGTAACACTCCTGAGCTCCTAAAACAACCCATTCTGCCCTAATGCTCAATTATACATTTTATACACCTGTGGTGATGGAAGTGCTTGGAACACCTGAATGTAATGATTTGGCTTGATGAGTGAATACTCACCAATAAAAGAAAAAATCTGTGCCTACTGCTCAGCACCGAAGTCCACCAAAGCTTGTAAAAACAGAGAATCTTTTTTAACACACATGCATCAGGTAATAGCATGTGAGGTGAGGTGGAGCTGCTTGGGAGGGAAGCATGGATGACAACCAATCATGGACTGACTGTATCGTATTGAACATTTGCTCCCGGCACTGTTGTTCAGTCATTAACTAGAGGGCTTGATAGTCTGGGCCCAGAAAGGCACCTTGCACAGTTTGGCCTGTTGAAATTAGATTTGAGTCATGTAATGACACTTTCCAGTAAAAAGAGTAATTTCTTTATTTGACCATATTACCATCATTTATCCTGCTGATTTGTCATGCAGCACAACTGCTTTTCTGAGTCATTACAGACAACCTGCTTTTAAGGCTTCATCAGAAGATTCTGACATTTCCTTCTGTCTTAGGAGCAATTCACATGATACTTATCTAAGTACTGCAAAATTAAACTGCTAGAAGCTAAGGCTTTATTCAGTAATGGAGACACAACTTACTGACAGGCTAAAAAAAACGCTAGACATCTTTATCCTTATAAATAACGTTTCATCCAGTCTTCTGCAAAGATTTTGTGCACTGCAGAATAAGAAAAATGGTCTGATATTGCACAGGTGTCTACTCCATGATTTGATATGAAAAGCTGCCATCTTGAATAATACACAAGATAGGGACCGTCTCAAATGTGTATTCAAAATAGTCTGCAGACAAAGAGCCTCCTTTAAAAATCTGTCACTATATATCGTGCTGCTTGTTTAATAAGGGTGGTTAAAATGGCTAAAGTGATTAATAGTAGTTCAAATATGAGAGCTGAGTCATTATAGGTGGTGACAATAACTTGATATTTTGGAGAAGGTCAACCAGACTTTTTATAAATAAATTTAACTTTGTAACTCAGTAATTATTATTTTCTTTGTTCCTAGATTGCCAACAGTTTGGAGGATAATTTAATCAAATCGTATATGAATATATATGTGTATATATATATGTATATATATATATATATATATACACACATAAATCCTGTAATCATCTTTTGGTTTGTAAATCTCCTGCTTACAGCAGCAAAATGCAAAGATGAATGTTGACAATGCTAGTATGATAATCTAAATTATTCAGAGAAAGCTTCTAAAAGACCTGACAGAAGCAACAAACAGAGGTTGAGGTTGTGCTTATTGCCTAGTCAATCCAAAATGTCAGTGCAAATGCAGTCAAGTTGCTGAAGTGCACGGTATTTCTGTGATGTGCACTGAGAAGTTGCAGTCTGTGTTAGTGTGTGCGCCCTCTGAAGTTTAGAGGACATAAGATATTGAGGGGGACTTTATTGATCCCTGGAGGGACACTGGGTCATTGCTAAAAAGTAAAAAGTAGTGGTGTCGGTGCACAAGCAGAGAGTGTTTAAACCTAAAAATGGTAATAAAAAAAAAAAAACTACTCAAAGGTATTAAGGCATTGTTGTGGAGATTTCCTTAAATTATGGTTTAGCACCTTGGCAGCAGCAGCCATCATTTGATTTTGATTCTTTCCACAATGGCTTTGGGGAAGATGATGGATTGACGTATATTTCATTGGGGAAAATGAAAAAAAAAACAACAACTTTAAAAGTGGTCTGCTGCTATTTTCTGTTTAGGTGGGTGGTCTAGCATCGGAGAATGTTCGCTGGGCAGAGGCTGTAGAGAACTTCAAGAAGCAGGAAAGGACTCTGTGTGGAGATGTTCTCCTCATCACCACCTTCATCTCCTACCTAGGATATTTTACCAAGCGCTACAGAGTCCAGCTTATGGACAGCACGTGGAGGCCTTATCTCAGTCAGCTGAAGGTGGGTTCATTATGTGTTATTTCAACTTGAATTAGCCACACTGCAAGAATTGTGAAAAGTCTTTGAAAACCTTTACTTGTAAATCTGACTGAAATGTAACACAGAAATGAATCTGCAACCGGCCCTGTTGGTCTTTCTCTATCTCTGCATGTAATTATTGTTTGCTAGTGATGTCAGGACTTTAGGAATTTTGCCCACAGCTAAATGTACAGTGGAAAAAAACAGAAATCTGTTCAGAAAACCTTATATATATTTTATAAAATGGTTCAAATTTAAATGATTAATAATATAACTTGAGTAAATATAAGTAGCTTTTGTAAAAAGAAAAAATAGACTTAAGGGATATTAATGCTTACTCAGCAGTTACAGCGGGTTTGTATTACGCAAAACATTTAGAATTCTTTATGAATTAATTAGGTCATGTATCATGGCTGATAGGACACATTAACAACTGCAGTTATAAAATGTTATGTAGTGTTGTTTATCTATTTTTTATTGCTTGCAAATTGTAATGGTACTGGTAAATGTTCCATTACTGGGCAGCTGCTGGCCTTTTGGGCCACTAATAGTGCTTCCATGATTTGAGTCCACCTGTGAAGCAAACTGGCTGAAATGAACCCTCACCAACAAGCAGTGTTTTGTTACAATTTTCCCATTAAAATGTCAGTAAAAGTCCTGCGTTGAGCTACCTGTTTGGATTGTTAAAATGCAAAGGAAAGCAGCCCACCTCTCTTGCAGTGTGGTTGAGGCTGCAAATCTGCAAAGTATTTTGCAGATTTATATAATTAATGTAAATCTGCTAATATGCTCTATAATTTAATCTATTAAAATAAATTAGGTTGGCTTTATTTGGAGGTCAGTAAAATTTTACCCCTGAAACTTTAATTAAAGTTTAATTTGCGATCAATCGTTTTATTCATAATGGTTGTTAAAGAGATTGTACCTGTTTGGACATTTGTTTGCCTGGAGGCCCAACTGAGAAAACGTTATGTTGTACATTGCTGTTCTAATTCCCACAGCACTAAACACTGCTGTTTAGTCAAACTCTATGGCATCTCAGAGATAAATACAAGGTGTCCTCTGACACTGGTGTCATGAATCACCCATCACGATGACAGATGGGTCTCACAACCAGGCAGGAACATCACATTTTGACACAACAGGCACCTTAAGCATCCTTTTTAAAGTGAAGGATTAAAAGACATATTTTAATCCAGAACACGATCATTTTGCAAGCCTAACTACGTAGTTTTGGTGGTTAAATCAAAACGCAAATGGAAATAAATGGCAATAGAAAAAAGAAAACTAAACTGGAATGTCACTGTGATGTCACTGTGTCTCAACTGTAGTCAGAATCAGAAAATCAGGGAAAAACGGGCTAGGAAGGTAGAGACATTCATTCATTACTAGCAATATAATGCCTGTTTTCTGTGCTTGAAAATACCACGGCCGAATGTTCACAGAAGTCCTGAGGCACAAATACAAAACAGTGGTAGCACAGATAACAAGTTGCATTGCTTTTTATCACTACCACCGTCAGCTTCTCTGACTGAGACATGTCTGTTATGTTCACTGTTCACTGATGGTTTAGCTCTTCTATTAATATTATTAAACATAAATTTTCTTGTTTTAATTTTTTAGTATTTAGAATAGATTAGATTAGAATAATCCTGTAATTGTCCCACAAGGGGAAATTTGGTTGTAGCCAGAAAGACACATATACAAACAAAGAGTACACAGGACACAGAACAGAAACAGGGATAGCTCAGTAGGTAGAGTGGTTGCCCCATGATCGGCAGGTCGGGGGTTCGATTCCCCTGAACAGCTACCCTGAGGTACCCCTGAGCAAGGTACCGTCCCTACACACTGCTCCCCGGGCGCCCAATGGCTGCCCACTGCTTCACTGAGTGAATGGGTTGAATGCAGAGAGGAATTTCCACATTGGGATCAATAAAGTACTCTTTCTTTCATACACAATTTTTCTTACATATTTACATTAAGGACAATGGTTACTATATACAGAGTATTGTACAGTTATTAAATTAAATAAAAATAGCTACTGATAAGAGGCAAACCAGGTTGTAGTGCGAATCGGTTAATTAACTTATTGCAGTTACAGCGCAGATGTAAACATCTATGATTGTTGGGAGCAGTTCTGATTGTACAGTGTGACAGCTGCAGGGAGGAAGGACCTGCAGAAACACTCCTTCGTGCATCTAGGATGCAGCAGTCTGTCACTGAAGGAGCTCTGCAGTTCAGCAACATTTACATGCATGGGGTGGGAGACTCTGTCCATCAGAGATGTTATTTTGGCCAGAGTCCTTCTGTCTCCCACCACCTGCACTGGGTCCAGGGTGCATCCCAGAACAGAGCTGGCCTTCCTAATGAGTTTGTCCAACCTCTTCTTCCCAGCTGCAGATAAACTGCTGCTCTAACATACAACACTGTAAAAAATGACAGATGCCACCACAGAGTCATAGAAGGTCTTTAAAAGCTCTCTCTGTACTCCAAATGACCTCAGCCGCCTCAGCAGGTAGAGTCTGCTCTGACCCTTCCTGTACAGAGCATCAGTGTTGTGGCTCCAGTCCAGTTTATCATTCAGGTGAACACCCAGGTACCTATAAGAGTCCACTATCTCAATGTCCACTCCCTGGATGTTTACCGGTGTCAGTGTGGTTGGTCTGCGTCTCCGGAAGTCCACCACCAACTCCTTCGTTTTCCCGCCGTTGATCAGCAGGTGGTTTTGCTGACACCAGTCCACAAAGTCCAGAGTCCACTGTCTGTACTCTGAGTCGTCCTCACCTGTGATGAGGCGACTATGGCAGAGTCGTCAGAGAACTTCTGTAGGTGGCAGCGTGGGGAGTTGATGGAGAAGTCTGCAGTGTAGAGGGTGAAGAGGAACGGTGCCAGCACAGTTCCCTGTGGGGCCCCCGTACTGCAGACCAGCGTATCAGAGACACAGCCCTGTGTCCTCACATACTGTGGACGTTCTGTGAGGTAGTCCAGTATCCACTTTGCGCTATTAACCAAAGTTTAATGCAAATCACATACAATAATGATCCAAAGAAAGGATTACCAATTTGGGCATTCATTTGCAGATGTAAATAGTCCCTAACAAATGTAATCCTGCTCTACATGGAAACCACAATGTTTTTTATTCTAACAGCAGTTGCCAGTCGACTTTTGATGAACATAGATTTAAATACTAAAGGGAAAAGTTTATCTGTTCCTTTTTAACAACGCACCATTGCTGTGACTTGTGACCTGTCAGTCATCATGAAGAAGAATTGAAACAGTTCACTGGGAAAAACTAATTAAAATGCAAATCACGTGTAAGGTTCCTATCCCAGTGACGCATGACCTGGACCCTTTGACACTGCTGACTGACGACGCTGACGTTGCTACATGGCAGAATGAGGGGCTACCTGCTGACAGGATGTCCACGGAGAATGCTACCATTCTTACTTCTTGCCAACGCTGGCCCCTTATGGTGGACCCCCAGCTGCAGGGCATCAAGTGGATCAAAAATAAATATGGTGAAGACCTGCAAGTCATCCGCATCGGACAGCGAGGGTAAGAGCCTCATAGAAAACTGCAGTACTGAGGTTTTTTGGGCATTTAATAACCAGAATTTTGACAGATTCATTGTTATTTGTACCTTAAAGGTACCTAGATGCCATAGAGAGAGCGCTGGCAGCAGGTGATGTGGTTCTGATAGAGAACTTGGAAGAAACGCTAGATCCTGTTCTTGGACCTCTGCTTGGCAGAGAAACCATCAAGAAGGGAAGGTAAGGCTCATGCTGAAAGGTGTCTTATACTTGTAGCACTGAATGAAGCATTGTAAGGCACTGCTTCAGACAATGATCTAATTCAGGAAACTTTCTACTCATATGTAACACCGCAACAAGCACTTTCTTTTCACTGCCTTTTTTAATTATTGACACCACATGACAAATAAAAAATAGACACTATGAATGTAAATCTTTGAGAAACTAGTGTTAGTTAAAGCCTAGCAGAACTTTCCAAATGAACCAATTTGCTATGTCTGTAGTTTCCACACAAAAACATTTTAAATACATTTAACTTCATTAGATTCAATACATGAGCTCTATCAGTGATTACACTATATAACATTTCTTTTTAATGAAGATGGACAGTGACATTTATTAACTTGGTAATGTGTTAGCAATGAAAGGATATTGTTTGATGGAATTGATGGAAATGAAAACTATCAACTTACAGAGAGCTGAATTGAAGGACCTCCTGAAATCATGTAAAAATTATGCAGCAGGTCAAAATTTCATTGCAGCAACTTAAAATGGTACTCAGTAGAAGAGCCCCACATGCTTGTATGCATGCCCGACAACATCAGGGCATGCTTCTAATGAGACAACATGCGCTTTCCTGGGAAATCTCCACACAGATCTGGACCAGGGTTACACTGACCCCCTTGGAGAGTCTGAGGTGTAATCTGACAGTGTTGGATGGACCAAAATATAATATGCCACAGATGTTCTATTGGATTTAGGTCTGGCAAGTGTGGGGGCAAAGTCAGTGGTATCAATTCCTTCATCTTCCAAGAACTCCCTGCCTCCAATCCTGCCAATGCCTCATAGAGTAACTACCTGTCTGCTGGAATCTCCTCCATGCTATTGAGATTGTGCTGGGGTTGCTGGGAGACACAGCAAACCTTCTGGCAATGACACATATTTGGTTGGACTGCCTGTGCAACCTCTATGGGTTCCAGACATTGCTATATATATGGGACATAGTGGTGGTAGACAAACAGAAGAAGACGGCCGTAGTGATCGATGTAGCGGTTCCGAATGACAGCAATATCAGGAAGAAGGAACACGAGAAGCTGGAGAAATACCAAGGGCTCAGAGAAGAGCTCGAGAGGATGTGGAGGGTGAAGGTAACGGTGGTCCCCGTGGTAATCGGAGCACTAGGTGCGGTGACTCCCAAGCTAGGCGAGTGGCTCCAGCAGATCCCGGGAATAACATCGGAGATCTCTGTCCAGAAGAGCGCAGTCCTGGGAACAGCTAAGATACTGCGCAGGACCCTCAAGCTCCCAGGCCTCTGGTAGAGGACCCGAGCTTGAAGGATAAACCGCCCGTAGGGGCGTGCTGGGTGTTTTTTATATATTGATTCCCAGATCCTCCAGTCCATGTGTTGAAGTATCCTTGGGCTAGTAACTGAGTCCTGAATTGCTGTGAATGTTGGATAAAATTGATTATGTTGAGATAAATCCCTCTGTGGATGTGTATGCGATTGGGTGAAGGAGAGCTTTAGTAGAAAATGCTTTGAATGCTTAAAATTAACAGAAAGGTGCTACATAAGTGCAAGTCCATTTACCACTAGGAAGTTGGAAAAGCAACTTACCTAGAAACAAGAAGTGTTTTACAGTGTATTGAAGGAACTTTAGGATTTAAACAGCTGTTCATGATTTTAGTTAGTTATATAAAAAAAAGCTTATGATAGAGTGTGTGTGGTGTTCCTCCTTGTGCCTAAATAAGCCAGTGAAAAGATTGAGTGAACCACATGACAAAATAACAAAATAAAAGCCTGTTCTGGTGACACCCTGATGTAAGTAATGGTCTCAGCATAGCCACACCTATAAATATTGTCTGGTTCAGTCACTGTTAAATACACATAGAGGGTTACAGGACATATAGTACTGACAATTCAGGCTTACTAGAGCGTCATATGTGTCCCTAACAGTTTCCTAAGTTTCTGCAGTTTAAATGTGCAGTATTTTCAGGAAATGACTGTAATACATTTGAGAGTATTTTTTTTAAACTATATCTGTCATGAAGAAAAATCAGTTGGTTTGGCATTATCAAAAACTATCATCCTTGCAGAAAGGTTGTATGACATTTTTGACAGGTTCTCATTAAAAACGAGTGTCCCAGTCTGAAGATATTTGTTTGTATTAAACATATGAAAGACAGAAAAGACAGATGTTTAGATCTTTGCCATTAATGACATTGTCCACTATTATATGTGCTGTTTCAGAATCTTTACTTTCACTGAGAAACCCTCACTGATCAAACGTTTCTGTTCCTGATTTACAAACAGGTACATAAAGATTGGAGACAAGGAGTGCGAGTACAATCCCAGTTTCCGTCTCATTTTACACACCAAGCTTGCCAGCCCTCATTATCAGCCAGAGCTGCAGGCCCAGTGCACCTTAATAAATTTCACAGTGACCAGAGACGGTCTGGAGGACCAGCTGCTGACTGCCGTGGTGAGCATGGAGAGACCTGATCTGGAACAGCTGAAGGTGAGAAAGTCAGTGTAGGCAAGGAGCAACCCTGCCTGATACAACTATTTGACAACAAAGGGGAGTTTTGACAGATTCATTTTCATCCAATGTAAAAGTGAACCTGAGCAGACATGAAAGGAGCATCTGTCACACTGCTCGGATGTTATCAGAGAACAAACAAGCATTCCACGATGGACTCTTTGAGTTTCTCTCTTAACATCTTTTCTGAGCAGGTGTAATTAAAAGTCACAGTCAGAGGAGTCAGGGGCCTCCTAGAGCTGCACATAACACTCTTGCTCGTCATTATCCATCCTTAATGGTTCTCGTCAGCAAGAAAAGATCGTCTGTCTTTAAACATCACAAGGTCCGGGCTCTTTGATTCCAAAACAATCAGCTAGCATCTTTGATTAATGGCTGGTGGATGTGGAATAATTATGAGGCTTAGTATGGCGCACTTATGGAGACTGGGAACCTGCACGGCTGTGAATGTGCACATCGGCACCTGTGTTTTCACGTGGCATGTGTGTGAGCATGAAGTCGTCTAAATGAAACATTTTTAAATGTACACCAAATGGTGGTTTTAAATTCAAAGTGTATTAACGTCCATCCTCAGGTATGGTGATGTTCACAGTTTCCCAGCAGTGTTCCAATAGTGTTTTCTTAGGGGAGTTGTTGAAATTAATGTGACACACAAACATTTGCCCAGAGCTAATTCCCAATTACAGGACATTTGCATATTGCTCCGAGAGCACAAATAATATTGAAACGGTTCATTTTAAATGCAGAAATCAATCGGAGTTGTATCATCGCACTATTTCTCATGCTCTGTCAGTACCTTCTTGTGACAGAGGGGTTCTGTCTGTCTGTGCAGGCTGTCTCGTAAGCACACTGCACATTCACTCATTTTTTAATCTTCACCGCGATCATGCAGCTACCATTATCCTTCTCTGATACGAGGGTCGCACATCAAAGCAGCAGTGTGCGTCGTTTGGACTGATTGCATTTCTGCAACATGTTAGCAAATAGTTGCCTACTGAGTTTCCTCAAACAGAAACCAGTAATCAGTTAAATACCTAGTCTCTGGTGTGTTTCTGATTGGACACAATGAAATACACGGATTAAGTGCTGATTTTGTTTTGTGACTGGGCATCTGAATTATTTTATATTTAGCAGTGCTGTTGTGTTCTGCTACTTCCATCCCTTTCCATGTGTGCACCCAAAAACCTGAAGGTGTGGAGAAAGGAGAAACCATAACAGCAAATATGACAATGATTAAACAGGGTGGCTGTAGCTCAGGAGTTAGTAGCAGGAGGTCAGCGAGGTTGGTGGCTTGATTCCCGGCTACTCCAGTCTGCCAAGAGCAGGATATTCTTGGGCAGATAGAAACACTTAAGTTGAAAAGCATATAAAAAAGTGCTTGTGTGAATGGGTGAATGAGGCAAGTTGTGTAAAGTGCTTTGAATGTTCAGGTAGAGTAGTAAAGCACTATACAAGAATCAGTCCATTTACCATTAGGTCAGAATGAGAGGGGGGAGTGAAGGTGGGTTGCAAAGCAGGTTGCAGATGTGGGTTTGTTTTGAATTAACTATTACTAAACTTGATTTGACAATTACTTTAACAGAGATTTTTTCCACGAATAAAAAAATCCTTTGTATTGTGGAAAAGATCAGTTGAGTTGAACTATGATTGCACCAAAACTGCAAAGTCATGTTCCATGTAACCAGAAAAGGGAGCTGACCCACACTTCAAGCCAACCCTTTGTAATACATGCAGTTATTCAATCTGTTTGCTGTATATAGGAAAAATCATGTAAATTGCTGACACATCAAAGAGATATGGCTGTAATGGTCAGATGTAAAGCCTGCTTTGACTCCGACAGTGGCAGATATTTTATCGTATAGTGAGCATCACATTGAGCCTATCACACTGTTCTCTGCTCCTATTGAAACGGTGCAGACTGTCACCTTTTATGCAAACATTGATCCTAAAGACATTACAGAACAGTAATCATTATATGTGACCTCACGCTTTCCTTTTCTTTCTTTGATTTTCACCTTTTGTTTGAGTAAAACAGTCTTTTCATTGCTGGAAACATTGCTTTGATGCAAGGTCAAACAGAAATAAATGCTTTCATAAGCTCAAGCTACCATCTTAAATCATTTGATGATAGACAATATCAGAAAAAGCAGTTGAAGCACTGCCCAGCTAAACAGTTAATCCTAAATCAAAAAATCCTATTCACTTTTGAAGCACTGACATGTGCTAATTTACCATTGTGTTGCAGTCACCCTGGGTACTGTTCCTTTGACGTGCTGCCGTTTATCACCAAACTTTGAGAATTATGTAATCCTTTCTTGATGCTCCCTGTAAGGAGCTTTAAGCTTTTTTAAGCGTTTAACTTTGGTAGCCTCATTTATGTTCACACATCTCCAAAATCAAGGGAGATGCAGATAGACGACGCTTTAAGGTGTATTTCCCTTTTTAATGTAAATGGCTGCCTTTGTTCTGTAGAGCTATTCTATTTCAGGCAGCAAGGATTAGAAAGCTGCTGTTCCACTCTGTTGATCAGCAGCTGCAGCTGTCCGGCTCAGTACTCAGTACTGTGAGCAATTTACTGCAAGTTGCTGGCAGCTCTGTAGACAACTTTTGAGAAGTAATGAGCAGCTCTTAGTTCCAATATCCATAGTATGGGCTGATGTTTATATTTAACCCAAAATTCACTTGATCAAAGCTGCAGTGCATATCAGCTGCTTGAAACTGATTGGCCGATAGCGTTACTGTACCACAGTAATTAGACGACACATTGACACACTTTCACTGTTCCTTAAATGCATTCCTTGTTAGTTGAGAGTGAAGGGGAAATAAGAAATTCCTTCTTGAGTACAAGTGTAGCTGACGGCAGTGACTCAGAGAGATCAGAACGGAAGATACTCTTGGAACTCTGTTAATGTGTGAGGCAGATTTACTCTAACACAATCCTATTTGCATTTTGATGGTTTCTTGAGGTGCCTTTGTTTGTGTTGGGTGTCCGTGGGCAGCTCTTTACTCCAACCTGTGGGCTTCCATCCAAAGTCAAATCAGCATTTTTAATAAATGAAAATGGGAAAAGAGAAGTTAAAAAAGCCAAAATGCCAGAGTTATTTTAAGCCTTATGCCCCCTCAGCAATATCCAATCGAGAAGAAATAAAGTTTGATTTAATGAAGCTTGTTTAATTAGCATTTCACTGAGATTGGAGGATGACAAAAAAAAACAAGATCTAGAGCTCACTTATCATTTTAATTAACGCTGAAAGTTGAAGGTGGGTGGTGGTTGGGGTGAGGGTGGGGGTGAGCTGTTGCTGGCTGTGTTCACTCCCGAACCCCCTCCTATCAAAACGTGGCCGACAGAATGAAGTGCTGAATGGCTCTTTGTTGTCAGTAAACAACCCGGAGTGATAACAATCATCAGATTGATGAGGGAGTGCAAATTGGCTGTACCTGTTTATATTCTTCGAATGACTCTGTGCCATTATACCTTTAATGAGGTTAGCGTTGCTACTGAGCCGTAAGATGGCTGCTGGGTGAAAGCGCTCTCATTTAAGCAAAGCCAAAGATGGAGCTAAGGAGCTTAAAATGTCAAGTTGCCTTTTTGGAGAGTGCACAGGGGGATGAGTCTACAACCTTTTACCACAATAACTACGTCGTCTGGTCCTCCCTAAGCACATGCAAGTGTGTTTGTGTGCACATGTGCATGCTTGCGTATTCGCTCCAGCGCAGGCCTTTTGGTATTAATGAGAGCTAAAATGCTCCACTTCTTAAATTACCTTAACAGGGCTGCTCGCTGGCTCTCGCTAATCATTTGCCTAAAAAAATGATAGATGTAATATCTTATTTTAATCCCAATTAGAGTGTTCTGCTGACTGGTTAATTGTTTGTTTTTCCAAAGCAAGGGTAATTACAAGTACAATGTGCCAGAGGAAAGCTAATCGTTAAAAACTGACTCATTACTGGATCCAGTTGGGAATGTTTTAGCTTGGATAGCTTTTCCCCGCAAGAGCAGAGAGTGCAGGCAAGTAGAAGGTCACAGTTGAGTCACTCCAGTTAAATGTCTACCACTCAAACCAGGCTTTTTTCTTTTCTTTTCCAACCACACACATGTCAGGTTTTTCCTTAAAATGCCACGATTCATTCTCTGTGTGCAACTTTTCTGCTACAGAGTTGGTAATAACATACAATTTAAAGCATCTGGGATTCAACAAAACAGAGGCTCAATTAGTTCTAACAATGGTGTGAAATACCTCTCATCACAGCAGTAGGAAATACTGTCATAAAGAGAACAATTAAGCATTGTGATCTCTTAAACTATCTGCTCCCCTGGCGTGATCGAAGCCAAGTACGTCTTTTGTCATGTGTGAGTTTTGCCAGAGGGAGGAGGAACAGTTCCACCCCCACCCCATCAGCATCTTCTGTGATTACACGTGGGCAGAAACAGCACTGCCAGAAACGTATTACCAGCCGCCTGTCAGGGACCACGCCACTCAAAAAACCCCTGTGCTATTATCCGTCCCCGACAACCCTCCAAGTAGGCAAATCTCACAACAGCCCACCCTCCCGTAATTACAACAATTCAAAGGTCGCAGAGGCTTCTATTAAGGGAAACTTCAATAAAGCAAAGTCATTAACGGGCAGAAACAAGGAGCTGCAACAGAATATAATGAAGGACAGGGCAGGATGAAGCTCTGTCTACTTTGTTCTCCTGTCAAACACCAGGCTTTGAAAAAAAGTGAAAGTTTCTCTCAGGTAATTTTTTTAAGCCAAAACCAAAAAAAAAAAGAAAAACCTGCTAGATTGAAAGCTTTGTTAGAAGACGGACTGCTCTAATGCATTTGGGGAGGTAATAACCCCATTATTGCACTGCATGATGCCTGCATTGGTACATAATTGTAAACACGGCATCTCGTAAAAGCTCATTCAGAAAAGATGTGTGTGTAATTCCTCATCAAAGCGCCCTCCCATCTTATTCAAATCGACGGCCTCATCACACCAAGGGTTAGGTGACTCTGAAAAAGTTTGATGTCGGCAACCAAACAGAAGCTGGTTAATCCATCCCAGAAAACCCCCTCCATGTGTCCGGACAACTGATGCAGACTGTATTGATTAGTTCTGTCTTTGAGGTTCTTTTTTTTCTGTTTAAAGTTTGACCTGACGAAGCAACAGAACGACTTTAAGATTACTCTGAAGACGTTGGAGGACAACCTGCTATCCCGTTTGTCTTCAGCTTCAGGAAATTTCCTCAGTGACACGGAGCTGGTGGAAAACTTGGAGACAACCAAACGCACAGCTGCTGAGATCGAAGAAAAGGTTTTTGTCTTCTATTTGCTTTAATCTTTTCTCACACTTTAGATCACAGCCTTCAAGTGACAGTGTTACTACTGACTGCAAGCTCTCGTTAGAGCACTTACCATTGACACCATCTGAAGTCTTCCTCTTTTCCTACTGCCTGGCAACTCCATCTTCAACATCCCTTGTCCACTATCCCTCCTCTGCTCACGTTCAAACCACCTCAACATTGGCTGTCTAACTGTTCAACCTAAATTGTTCCTCTCATGTACTCATTTCTAATCTTGTTCATCCTGCTTGCTCCTAATAAAACTCCTAATATCTTCAACTCTGCCGCGTCGGCCTCCTGTCAGTGCCGCTGTCTCCATGCATAATAGCAGTTCTCACTACCATCTTGTAAAACTTCTCTTTTGCTCTTGCTCCTTCCTTCTGTTGCAAATCACACCTGAAACTTGTGTACTCTCTTCTTCACATCTCTTGTGCACTCTCTGTACTTGACCCATGTAGTCTGTCTTGCTTCTGTTAGATTGTCATTCAAACAGAAGCATACCTCCACCTCCCCAGGTTCCATTTCATCTATGAACATCATAGTCCACAGAGCATGTTGCCTGATTGCATCTGCCAACCTGTCTCTGCACACTTTTGCATCAGTGCAGTTTGTTTCTAATGTTATCCTAAATGAAACGTAGAATGCAGTATCCTTTTTAGACTGTACTTCTTCAATAATACCCATTTGCAGGTGCAGAATAACTGTCACCTAAAGTGTTGCCATACTCTCAGCTCTGCTTCCCTTGCTTTGTTTCTTTATTTCTTGTGGTCAGATTACAAGATCACATCAGCTCAGCGTATGATGTCTGCCAAAGATGAATTAGTTTAGAGCACTTCTTAAAAGCTCTGTGTTTTTTTTTATCTTAGAGTGTGCCTTCTGTCTGTGAGGAGATGAGTGCTTCCTTTGCAGATGTTCATCCTTAACATAATTGCACAGGCGTTTGCTGGTTATTAAAACAAAAAAAAAGCATGATTGTCATGATCCACAGAATGTGAGGACATTTTGAAGCGTGAAATTGCAACAGGACTGTTCTTCACTGGAGTATGTTTTATTGGATTGTGCACAAGTTCATCATTAACTGATTGATGGACTTTGAGTATATCCACGTCTGTGCTGATGTATATGAGTGTGATTCCGTTTGAACTACTTTACTGCAGGTAAAAGAAGCCAAGGTGACAGAGACCAAAATCAATGAGGCTCGAGAGCACTTCCGACCAGCAGCAGCACGGGCTTCCTTATTGTACTTCACAATGAACGACCTCAATAAAATCCACCCCATGTATCAGTTCTCTCTAAAGGTACCCTGTCTATTGACCCACCATGTTACCGACCCTTGTCATGGGCCCCCAGTGAGACCCTTCTTTACACTCACTTCTCTGTTGTTTCCCTCCTCCTTCCATTTGCTCACCGTGTTTTATGCTCTTTGCCCTGCTTTTATTGTGTTTGTGGCTCCCTAATGTGGTTATGTAGAGCATAATGTCTTTCATATTGTCAGCCAGGCAGTGCTGAGAGAAGGCAGCCTGAGATATTGTTTGCAATCTCTTCCGACTCCGCAGGTAGTTGCCTCGGTCCGTCTTATTTCCCAACATAATAAAATGAAAACGCATTCAGTGTTTATGTACCTTTGACCTTGTGAATGAAATGAAATACATTATAATATGTGTTCTGTATACAACCTCAGAGCTAAGTGTGAATCTGCTAAATGAACAGAAATGACAGCACATTTCCTACAGTGAAAGAGGACAATTATTGTATTTCTGTGGTAATAAGTTATTTTACAGTCGCTGCAAAAAGTGCAAACAAACTGTTTCTCCAGTACTTCAAACTCTGCATGGTTCAGTATGTTGAAGGATCACAGTATGACGTGATATTGGAATCAGAAGTCAGATCCAGTCCAGCAACAATTATTAGAAAGTTAGAAAAGCTCCCTAAAACAATGAACGTCCCCTAGTGCTATAGGCTCAGGTTGCTGTGCGATCACAATGCACTGAGAACCTTTCACTCCTTATGTGGTATATGTTTATGTGCTATTTCTGCATGTTATTAACTGTCTACTCTCACTTTGCTTTGTCCTTGTCTCTCTATGATTTTTTTTTGCCTCTTTGGTATTTATCTGGTTGTTGGGTTTTTCTAGCTAATACTTTAGGGTCTTTACCTTATAGCAAAAAGAGCTTTGAGCTGTAATTAAAAAATTGGAGCTCTGTAGCACAGATGACCAGATTTTGAAAACATCCTACTTATTAATGAGGTCCATTGCAAAAGATTTTTATTTTGTTTATTTTTGTGTTTAGAAATAATTTAAAATTGTCTATGTCCATTAAAGTTTTTCATTCAAGCTTACCACATTGATAAAATATTTATGCATACATAAACGTTGTAATCAATTACAGCTGTCGGCTTTCCTTATAGAGCCAAAGTAGTATTGATCAGTTCATTCTTAGAACACTGCATCATATCCATCAAGTCAGCTGTAAATGAAAAGACTGATGATATCTAATTTATACTTAAAGATCAGTATGAACACAACCCAATTGCTGGGTTATCATTTGCTTTATTGGATTACCTTATGAGTTTGTATCTAACAGTACTGTTATTCTTGTGCTTTTAACACTTTGATGTCAGACACTGTTTCTGTATTGTACCTGCTCCTGTGCGTCCTCAGGCGTTTAGTGTGGTCTTCCAGAAAGCGGTTCTGAAGGCTGAGCCTGCAGAAGGTCTAAAGCAGCGGGTGTCCAACCTAATTGACAGCATCACCTCCTCAGTCTTCCAGTACACCACCAGAGGCCTATTTGAGTGTGACAAGCTCACATACATCGCTCAGCTCGCTTTCCAGGTAGGAAGGTGCATCCGGTTTCATCCTCTGCATGGTTTGTTTTTGAGCACACGTTTGCTGCTGAACAGGCTTCTCCGGAGACCGGCGGCCCTGTTTGGGTTTAATCAAGTAGAAAGGAGATGTGCTCTGTACCGAAAACGCATCATTGTAAAGTTATTCCTGTTTGTTTTGTGCCCAGATACTCCTGATGAATAAAGATATAAACCCTGTAGAGCTAGACTTCCTCCTGAGGTACCCTGTCCAACCAGGTGTAACATCACCAGTGGAGTTCCTATCTAACCACTCCTGGGGGGGGATCAAGGTATGAAAAGAGGCAGTGTGAAAGGGCACAACTCGATCTTTTTTTCACAGTCCCTGAGCAAACCAGAGATATGTGATGTTGTGTCTTAAAGTAACTGTCCCAACACACACACACACACACACACACACACACACACACACACACACACACACACACACACACACACACACAAAATGGCTAAACTTCCTGTGTCAAAGATTTCCTCCACCTCTCTGAGTTAACTGTCCCTCATTTTCAACCATTTTTTAAAATTAAAAACACGTTGTGTGTAACATGTATAGTTGGGGAAATAATTATTTGATCTAATGCTGAATTTGTACGTTTGCTCACTTACAAGAAAATCAACAATCTCTAATTTTTATGGTAGTTTTGTTTAAATGAAGATAGAAGGATCTCAACCATAAATCAGGAAAAAACACATTACACAAAAATTAGAAACTGACTACTCTATGACCCATCCAGAAGTCTGGTTCCCACAGATTGCCTGTGCGCCCATGTGGTTCACAGATTACAATCAATCACAGATACTCCTGATCTGAACTTCTTATGTGTATAAAGCACACCTGTCCACAGAATCATTTTCTTCCATTCCAACCTCTCCACCATCATGGTCAAGACCAAAGAGCTGTCGAAGGACATCAAGGACAAGACTGTAGATCTGCACAAGGCTGGAATAGGGTACTAGAGCATCAGCAAGAAGCTTTGTGAGAGGCTGTTGGTGCAATTATTCAAAAATGAAAGAAATACAATATATGATATGCATCAATCTTCCATGGAGTGTGGATGATCACAAGAAAGGTGGTGGATCAGCCCCAAACATGGGAGGAGCTTGTTAATGATCTGAAGGCAGTTGGGACCACAGTCGCTAAGAACACTATTGGTAACACACGCTGTAAGTTATTGAAATTTTGCATTGGCCTCAAGGTCCCCTGGCTTAAGGCACATATACAGACCCGTCTGGGATCAAATAATTATTTCCCCAAGTATATACCATTATAACATTAACACACAGAGAGAAATATAGTTATATATGGATACATATTTGATTCATCAGTGTGTTCTTATTCAGACTCGCATCAAAGGTAATTTTTTTTCACTTACGAACACTTTTGTTCTGTTTCTCAGAAATAATTAAGCCCAGTCCCAGACTTTAACCTTTTTTCCGTAGCTATCTTCATGGTTTTGTTTTTTGTGTTTTTCAGTCTTTTCAGTCTGTGGCTAAGAAACGTGCTGACTTTGCATTATATGAAACTCTTGTAAAATTGGAGGTCCTTGATGAAAACAAGTTTGTGTTTTTACTAGTAATCATTATCATTCTGTGTTTGTAGGGAGCCCTGTAATGTTTGATGGCCCAAAGATATTTAAAAGCAATTTTGATTTTCAGAACCTTTCGGTCACTACTTGTTGAAAAGCCTGGAGGATTCCTGGAATACGCGCTGATGGATTGCACCCTTAGTTGTGCAGCCTATACTCAGTCCTTTCTTGGACTCCTTAAATGCCCGTGTGACAACATCTGACCATATTTTTCCATCTATATTTTGTTTTCTTTGCTTTTTCCGCTACGTTACTAAAATTACAAAATTTCATTCATAGTCTGTAATCACCCTAATATGTTTTCATTTTCCAGTATGATTTTTACTACTCGAAAAAGTGGTTGCAGCTCAACTGCCTTTACACCTGGTTAATAATAACACCTACGAGAGATTTCAATCTGGTTTTCGCTCATGTCACAGTACAGAAACTGCTTTACTTAAAGTCACTAACGATCTTCTTATCGGAGCTGACTCTGGTCTTCTCACCATTCTCGTCCTTTTATATCTGAGTTCAGCCTTCGACACTATTTCTCACTCTGTACTTCTAAGCAGACTTTCCTCTCTCGCATCTCTGACACACCCCTCGCCTGGTTTCAATCATATCTCCTTGACCGTTCCCAGTTTATTCAACTAAGATCATTCCGCTCTCGTCTATTCCCCGTCACCTCTGGTGTACCTCAAGGCTCAGTTTTAGGCCCTCTTCATAATATACATCCTCCCTCTAGGTACCATTTTCTGCAAAGTTGATCTTCAGTTTCACTGTTTTGCTGATGACACCCAGTTATATCTCTCTTGCAAACCTGATTCCTCCCTCCCACCTTCTTCCCTTTCAGAATGTCTATCCGAGTTAAAATCCTGGTTTACCTCTAATCTAAAGCTCAATGAGGATAAAACTGAGATCCTCCTTATTGGCACCAAATCCAACCTTTTGAAGGTGAACCATTTCTAACTCACCATCGATAACTCCACAGTTCTCCCTTCTCCGCAGGTTAAGAGCCTTGGTGTCATCCTAGACAGTTCACTTTCCTATAAATCTCACATCAATAATCTCACCCGTTCTGCCTACTTTCATCTACGTAACATTAACAGATTGCTTCCTTCTCTTTCCACCCAGTCTACGTCCATTCTTGTCCACAGTCTTGTTACCTCCCGTATTGACTACTGCAATTCTCTTCTGCATGGTCTCCCCCAAAAATCCCTCCATAAGCTTCAACTGGTTCAGAACTCTGCTGCTTGCATTATCACCAGAACCCCCTCCTACCAGCACATCACCCCTGTTCTTCAGGAACTTCACTGGCTCCCTGTGAAATTCCAGATAATATTCAAACTTTCAACAGTAGAAACCTTCTTGGCTGTAGGTCTGTGAAGGGTCTCCGTCATTGAGGTCATCGTAGTCTAAGGAGCTTGGAAAGAAAAATGTCTGGACTTCTTTAAGTTGCTTGAAGACCTTTTACCTCTCATCCGAGAAGCTTCTTCAGTTCTAAGGTCAAATGGTGGAGACTCCCAGATTTAAGCCCTATAGGAATGTCCCCCCAAGAGGGACATGGACCCCCTAATGATCCTTTACCTAATCACATGAGCCAAGGTGTGAAAATGGGAGTAGGTCACAATAGGTCTTTTGATCTCTGGAAATCACATGATAGGGTTTTTAAATAAATATATTATTTATTTCTCTTAAAATAAATATTTTTTCACTCCTTGGCTCACGTGATTAGGTAGAGGATCATTAGGGGGGTCCATGTCCCTTTTGGGGGGAAAGTCTGGGAGTCTCCACCATTTGACCTTAGAACTGAAGAAGCTTCTCGGATGAGAGGTGAAACGTCTTCAAGCAACTTAAAGAAGCCCAGATGCTTTTCTTTCCAAGCTCCTTAGAGCTTCTTGGCTGTAATGGTACAAAGCTGCACTGTGAAGTGTGAATTTGATGAATTCATCAAAATGAGCTGTTCTTTCAGAAAGCTAGAGCTCCGTCTTGAACTTCATAAAGATGCAATAACTTGTAGATCAGCCCTATTTTTAGAATCCCATCCTATATGGTGAAATCTCTAAAAGATAATAAAAAATAATTCACCTCTATTTCTTTCTAAATTTTGTTGTCCTCCACCTTGTCATCTGCGAGATTCAAGGCTAATATCTTCCGGTTCCTTTATCGGCTCCACACAGTGCGCAGTATGTACAGTGGATTTTCCCAACAAGTAAGCACTAAAGTGAATGCACATAATTGGAGTGTATATCTCTGTATCACCCAAAACTCCAGTCTGACAGCATGCAGTCTCCAGGGTCCCACTGTGCTCTGTGACCCCGCTAGATTCTAACACTGAAGGGTGCTAGAAGAAAAACTCAGTCTCTCTGTTTGTGTCTCAGAGAACGCAGTGCTGTGGACAGCAGAGGTTTCTTATCTTGTCAGATGAGTTTAACAGCAAAGTAAACCCTAACTGCAGCATGTCTTTTAGCCCCTCGTGCTCATGAATATTTCACTCTATATCGCCTTCAATATTAACTTAACCTAAAACCCCTCTGAGGATTAAGAGATGGCCTTTCTGTAACTGCTCTCAACCTGCTGTGGATGTTTAAGTCCCTGCTAATCAAATTCTGTCACTTGATTTTTCTTATCGTAGTTGGAAACATAATCAGTTGGAAAGATTTAAAGGAGGATAACGTCCTCTGATTGCTTGCCCCAGTTGATGATATTAGCAGAGCTGGAATCCCTCGGGACCCAGTGTTTCTCATTACACTGGGGCTGATCGGTCGCCAACCACCTGTAGTAATTAAACTGAGTCACAGTGAAGGTGATGTGTGCCGAGCCGCTCCTTCTCACTCTGCTCTATGTCTTCCCCTCATGGCTTGTGTCGAGGGGTTGGTTTCATAGAGTGACACGGGATGTTTTTGCCTTGACACCTTGTATTCTGTGTCTCTGCTGAGAGAAGATTTCAGCATCCTGCTCATAGTTTGCACAGTGCGGGAGACAGCAGAGCTGCTTGAGGCTGCACTGCGTGACACTGCTGTTCTCTGCAGATGAGATGAGGTGTCTGTCATCTGGGGCATCACAATGAAGCCCTCACTGGTTCTGCAAGAGATGCATATTTAGTGCTCCCCTACCCCCTGTCCCGTTATGAAAGCTTTGTGTTTACTCAGCATTTCTGTTTGAATAAATATTATTTATAAGGACATGAGGAAAGATAAGCATTCTGTTTTTTATGACTCTCCATATTTTGCAAACAGACTCTCTTTTTTTTTTTTTTTACCTGTGCATTGTGAAAAATATCTCTGGTCAAGAACTTTAATGTGTATCATTGATCGCAGTGCAGCAGCTCTTATAACAACATGCACTATGTTTCACTCCACAAATCCTATTTCTTTTCCAAAACCTCCAGGCTCTTTGCTCCATGGAGGAGTTCAGAAACCTGGACAGAGACATTGAAGGCTCAGCCAAACGCTGGAAGAAGTTTGTAGAGTCCGAGTGTCCGGAAAAAGAGAAATTCCCACAGGAATGGAAGAGCAAAAGCTCACTCCAGAGACTGTGCATTATGAGAGCCCTGAGGCCTGACCGCATGACGTACGCTGTCAGGTAAGAGGTGGTATCATTTCCCTTTGCTCTGTGATCTGTGAAAGCTCCTACTTGACCTGTTCTGGTTACTGAAAAGGTAAAAAAGTTGAACAACAGAACCTTTGGCTTCTATCCTGAGATGACAGTTGACTGAGTCACACAGATTTTCAGGGACAATCATCAAACCTAAGTATTAAAAGAGAATGTCTGTGTCCACTTGTACCAAATCCAGACCCCAGTTACACTCTGAATTAACATACATTAGGTGTGAGATGCAGTATTTTAGTTCTATTAAGATGCCTGTGTCTGTGGGGTTTCTTAGATATTAGGCTTTGGAAATATTAATTAAACAGATTATGTGGTTTTTTGTTTGGTCTGAAGGGCATTAATGGCTCCGAAACAAACATTTCACAAGTTCGATTTCTAATAAACTGGGCACAAATCCCTCCAGTATGTGAGTGAAATTTTAACCAGAAGGCTAAAAGTGGGGAATTAAAGCTGACTCATCTAATGATTGTGATTTAAAGTGCATATTACGAGTCTTATGAAGATTGTGCTTGGTTTAATCTGTGTCCGTAGTTCTTTAGCGAGAGGAGGAACTGAGTCATTTTGCTCAGTTCATTACGCAGATTCATACCTGTAGCCAATAACTATGTAGCTTGTTCATATTTTTTATAAGCAATGCGATTACATTAATTTTGAAATGAATAAGTGAACAGCTAGATCACTACTCATAATACATTATAATGCAGTTTATCACTCTTGGTAATTTGTTAAGACTGGCAGTATAATAACCAGCACCACATTGCAATTGAAAATCTCAGAGTTCATGAATTTGTTTTTAATGTGCTGCAGCTTTAGATGGTTAAAACCCAGACTGATTACAAAATATGGATGTAGCTTTTAGATCAGAAAACTAAAGCCAGTATGTGTCAGTGCATTCCACTTTGCTTGCTGTATGACCCCATTAAACTCTTTCCTTATGAGATTATGCACTTGGTTGGTAGTTTCATGTCATTCTAAAGACAAAATGATGGGAAATTTGTAAACTGTGCTCTTTATTAGTGTCAGAATTTAAGATAAAGCAGGGTGTGATCATTGGCTAATGTCTTGATATTGACAGATCATTAATTATTCAGCATGCTGTGTCACACAGTTTCATAGTTAGTTCTACCCTGCACTCACAATGTCGGGTTTTAAAAAATATGAGATGGATGACATCATGTTGGCTTTCCAAGGTGGAGACCAAAAGAGAGCTAAAAGTAGAGCAAATGGTGGAGTTTAGAACTGCAAAGGTCTCCACATCAGGAAATTCTTGGAGTTGTGGTCAATGCGCAACAGCTGGACAACTTATTGGCACACTGCAGAACAAATACACAGAATTCACATTTTGCTGCTTTCTGTGTTTTCATTTCTTCACTATCGGTTCTGCACATGTATGTTTGTATTTTCAGAAACCTTAAGTGGAGGCGGAACTAAGGTTATAGGACAAAATACAACATATGTACAAAATATATTTTGTTAAAAAGTGAATTCTTGATTTATTTAAGACTGTGATTTGGTTGAAACTGAAGCAAGAAAAGCATAATGTTTGAAAGACCAAAGCATTTAATCCGGAGAGGGTGAAAAGAGCTACTGACAGCTGAGTCGTGACTAGAGTTTATAGTTTTGAAGCAGCTGTCTGTCTAATGCACTGTAATACAGACAATTCCGGTTCTTCAAGTTCTTCAGCTTGTTGTCAAAGATAATAAAGTCTTAAGGAGAACTGAGTCACACTCTCCCTTACAGAGACTTTGTAGAGGAGAAACTGGGAAGCAAGTATGTGATTGGCAGATCACTGGACTTTGCCGTCTCCTTTGAAGAGTCAGGTCCAGCTACGCCCATGTTCTTCATCCTCTCTCCCGGAGTTGACCCTTTGAAGGATGTGGAAAAACATGGTAAGGCTTCTGCTTGTTTTATCTTTAAAAAAAGCTTTTAAATCCTGCTTAAAAGTGTGTTCAGGACTTTTATAAGAGCGAACACATTGCCAGTATATCGTTTCTTTTAGCTGTGTAGGGTTTTGGGTTAGTTATTAAAAGGAAATGCCTTGTCTACCTGCATGCATGATTTCATTTTAGTTCTGTTGCATAGGATTATCAGTCAGAACAACACATTTGTAATGTGTATCTGCTGTAATATCAGCCATCACTGCCGATGCACAACCAGCTCTGGATAGACTGAAAGGATTATACTAAAGGTCAGAAATATGTGAGATGACACCACTGGTGTATTAGGGGCAACAGAAAGTAAATGTCATTGGTTTTAGAGTTACTTTACATTCCTTTATGAATAATGGGTGGCGAGATGATTTTTACTAGAATTATGGAAAAAGTTGAAGCTTTTGTACTGACCTAGGCATTAATTCAGTTTTTGGGTATTTGAAATCAGCTGTATGAAATATTCAGATTGCAGGAATTGTTTCAATTAACTGGAACAGATTTCCTCATTATTTCTCTTCTACCCAAGCATATGCATCGGCATTTTTGCATTCAAGTAATGAATGATTTGTTAGGGTTTTTGTTGTTTTGTTTGTTTTGCCTTACTTGGGTTTCAGTTTCTCCTTTGTCGTCCTTTTATCCTCGGATTAATTTATCACACAGACCCATTTCAGCATGTTCAAGTGTTGGTTTATGCCCAACACACTGCATTATTTGTGACTATTTTTAGATGCTTCATTTTTATAGGCATCGCCAGGTGATTAAATCAACCATGGAGCTACTATAGGCTCTGAAACCCCCTGTAAAATCCTCCATCCTCTCCTAATACCATACCAAATAGCACTCCTGCTGAAATTGCCTCTAAGGGCTCTGATTATTGATTAGCAACACCCTCATCCTGACCATAGCCAATCACATCAAAGTTAAAGGTAACCAGCTGCTCCTGTGCTGATGAAAAGCAGCAGAACATGTTTTTTCCCCATTATATTTGTGTCTGTGGGGTTTCTTAGATATTAGGCTTTGGTAAGATTTTCATTAGACAGATTATGTGATTTTTGTTTGGTCTGAAGCGCACTAATGGCTCCGAAACAAACATTTCACAAGTTTGATTTCTAACAAACTGAGCACAAATCACTCCAGTGTTTGTGTGAAATTTTAACCAGAAGGCTTAAAGTGGGGAACTAAAGCTGACTCATCTAATGATTAGGATTTAAAGTGCATATTAGTTAGTTTAGCCTGTGTCCAAGGCATGGATAGTGCTTTAGCCAGAGGAGGAGATATTGTGGAATTGAGTCATTTTATTCAGTTCATTACACAGATTCATATCCAATAACTATGTAGCTTGTTCATATTTTTCTAAGCTATGCAGTTAGATTACATTTGAATAAGTGAGCAACTAGATCACTACTCTTAATACTGATTATAATACCGTTTATCACACTTAGTGATTTGTGACGATTAGTGTAAAATGACTCCCACCTAAGAACCATTTGTGACGCTCAGTCATAGACTGTACATTTAAAAATGGACTTCACCCACTGTTTTTCACTGTGTTTCTGTTTTTGTGTTTCTGTTTTCTGTGTTTCTTTTTTCTGTGCGAGGTTCTGTGTGAAATTTTGATTTTCAAACTGATCGCTCTTAGTTTTGCAACATTTAGCCTCAATTAGCATAGATTGGAACTAAAAGAGACATCTAGCATTACTTTTAAGAGGAGACTAATAAGATATTAAACATATAAATAACACAGTTTGATTAACTGTTAAAGAAATAAGCCAAGAAAGTAATAAACAGAGCTTGGTCTGTACCATTATTTTGCTAATCTAGGCTAAGCACATTTCAGAGCTACCTCTCTGTAGTGCAGAGAGGTAGTAAAGATGCAGATGGATGCTAAATGGAGTTTAATAGACTAGCAAATAGCGGTCCAGTTCAATAGACTGCATTTATCATTTTAGTCTTTGCAACTGTTTCTGCAACCAAAGTTTTATTGAAACAATTACTTTTTTTTCTTTCAGGGAGGAAGCTGGGCTACACATTTGACAACAAAAACCTTCATAATGTCTCTCTGGGTCAAGGTCAGGAAGTTATAGCTGAACAAGCCCTCAACTTGGCAGCTAAAAACGGCCATTGGGTCATATTACAGGTACAGCAAATATACTTTTGAAATAGGGACTGTGATGTTATTTGTAAATATGAGTATCAACACAAATTCAGTGAGTTCACACTCCAACCAATATGTTTTCTGAAGATTATTGCAACAATCATATCAAGTAGATCCAATTATACTTTGTGGTGTTTGAACACTAACACAAAAGGTATAAAATGACAATTCATTATAATTGTTAGAACATTTTGTCTTTCACTGAGTTGTCCCATGTGGTAACCCCATCCACATCACATCAAACGTGCCAAATTACAAAAAAAATATGTCTGTTATCAAATGTAATATATACAATGCTGTAGGCACTCGGAAAACTGAAACAAACACTCTTTGGAAATTGAATACAGGGTTCATTTATGTCAAGGATTTTCTATTCCAGGGGTGATTTTATGTGGCATTTCCTTTATCTGTACGTGTTCTGAATGAGGCACATTATCACTTTGTTTTTCATTGCATACTCAGTGGGATGTTTGCTTTCCTCCAAGGTTCGTCTCTGTGGAAAAGCGAATTTAATTTTTGAAGGAAATTTCCTAACTGAAAGGGCCACGGCATTATACAGTACAATATCTACAGCCACGGTGTCTGTTCTCCTCTTATCTGGAGGGCAAGGCTGGCTTTTGCATTTTAAGTGGAAACCTTGGTGGAATTCTAATGTGAAGTATCGACAGATATGAACCACAGACCAGGCACTGTGGGACACCCATTTCTTTTAATTCACACAGCTTGTTGGATTTCAAAAAAAAAGAGAGAAGGTTGCGACAGCATCACTCTCCTCTCCAGACCCAGGATAGCACAGACAAGCAGTTGTTTAATTACCTTTGCATAAGAATCCCGATCGATACGCTTAAAAAGGCCTTGTCCCCCTGGCAACAAACCTCCTACTCGCTTTATCTGTCTGTTTGTCTGCCTACCAAGTGCCACCCCTATGGTACTGGCCAGGGAGGGAAAGAAAAAAAAGGGGAGGGGAAGGGAGGGGAGGGGAGGTAACATATTCCCATCTATCTCCTGCTTAAACCATCCGTATCTTCTCCATCTTCTCTTTTCTATTCCTCTGCCCACTCTCTCATTCTGTGAAGTAACTTTGATACTTTGGTTTTATCATTTTCTCCACCACATCTAACATCCTATCAATCCTCCCACTTTTCCTGCTAACCTGCTATCTCTTCATTCCCCCTCTTTGACCTTCTTGTCTCAGTTCTCCTCCTACCTATTCACCACTCCACCTTTATTAAGCCTGGCTCCATCAGTCCAGGATCATGTTAATGGCAGATTCCCTTTTGCTGCTGGGTAATTATATTGGAGAGCAGCATCTTCTTTTCAGATGGGCACAAGAGACAAAATAGCAGAAACTTCAAAGCAGTCCAATGCATTTGGTGGGAGTATGTGTTTGCAGATTGGAGTTGAAGATCTCACATTGGCCAGGAGGCCAAAATCGAGTGGCCAGAACTTGCTGGTCTGTTTCAAATGCCACTGTTAATCTTAAAACCACCCATTTTGAGCTAGTGACAGAAAAACGTCTCTGGAGGGCAGACAGTTGGATGAAACGATTTCATCACGATGTCCTCCCCTCACTTCTGAAAGAACTGATTCATAAATCCCACAATGACAAATTTCTCATATTACAGTCATGAAGTCTTACAAAGATGGCAATAAATAAAAAACAATTACAGCTACATTTAGAATATGATGCATGCATGTTTTTTTAAGTTAAGGGTGACACATCTAAAGTGACATTTTGTAGTCTTTACAATACAGTGGTAAACTGGAAGGAGCTGCTGGCTGCAGAAGGGTTTTTTCCGGTGAATATTGCACCTTCAAAGATTTCATAGATAGAAATCTATGTCTAGAAATTGATCATTTTTTTCAGTAGTTATGGGTATACAGATCCTGTACGATGACAAATTCTTATAAGGTTTAACATGCAGCTTTAATTGTCCTGCAGGAAAAAGGCAGCATAATAACATTTGTGTCAGGTGAAATAAGTACATTTGCAGGAATTCTCATTCTGCAAGTTGTGGACATATCACATGACCTCTACAAATTACTCTACAGTGTATAATAGCAGTGGCATAAAAATAGACCATTTATGAACCTTTAAAGACCTCCAAACCCTACACTAAATAAATATGTATCTTTCGGCATGGTGGATGTATGCTTTTATTTTTAAATTTAGTCTCAAGGGCGTGTCATGCTGTCAGTGCCTGCAGTGTGTCGACAGTCCTGCTTGTCCCTCCATCCTGTTCACGATGTTCCAGTGTCACTCAGAGTCTGCTGTGATACCGCAGGGCCGCCTCCTCAGTGTGGAGCCCGGCAGTGCTGCAGCTCCTTGACCAACAGGTTTTTTGGGTTTTTTTACGTGTAAAATAGAAAGATTATGTGTGGGCACCTGCTCGTGTTTCTATTTGCTTGTCTGTGAGCCAGCGTGTGCAGTTGGACGTGCCATTGTGCCTTCCCTCAGGTTGTGTTTGGTAGCAATGCATCAAAGACCTTGCCAGTGGTGTCTTCTAATGGGTTTTGGATTCAACTTTTATATTATTATGTAAATAGGTGACTCTCTGATGTAGTATCAGCGTAGTCATCGCCAGTGCTGGGAGGCCCTTATCGAGAAGACGTTGAGGGAACAAAAAATGTCGCACCTGAAAGTTAATTAAAAAGCCATAAAAACGCGTCTGCCCCTCTGTCTTGTTTGTTTGTCTGTCGGCCTCTTCGCCCCCTTCCTTTCCCCTTGCAGCCAGAGGATGAATGGTTTCATTACAGTGACAAGTTCTGAGGCAGTCTCTCACTTCTTCTGTTGGCTCTCTTTATTGGCAAACTATTTACATGCCAAGAGGAAAGGTTGTACTCTGGCTTGATGAAAAAGTGCTTGAATTTAGACTTTTAATTTGTATACCATTCATTATTCTCTAAGGCACTGAGAAGAAAACTAGCTTATCCCCTTCTCAGCTCCTTCTGGACACTCTTGCTCACAGAATGTAAAAGTTTCTTCTCCTGTATTTTTCAATGACTCCCCCTAAAATCGACGTTCCGCTCCCTTCTGTGTCCCATCGTTTGGAAACTTCAGCCATCGTAAGGAAGATTAAATGTGGAGTGCAAAGGGAAATGAGAAAGTAAAGAGGCTTATGAATTAATGACTGGAGTTATTAGTGCTGTAATTAGATTTAGGGAATGGGCAGTGCTGCGTGGTGAGATCTGGGGGGTTTGGCTGACTCCTTATCATTCACGGGATATCCTGTAAGTGTCAGGACAGTTGAGATGGAAAATTGAGCTCATCCATGCTTGTGTGATAGTACAAGTCAGCCCTGCTGCCCGCACCGCACCGAGCGATGATATTGCAGAAACGTCATGGTAAAGTAAAGCCAGAGAACGGTCGTTTAATGTCAGCAACCTAGAAATGGGTTTCATGTGCTATGTACCATTTAATTTGGTGCCACATCAAAGTCACGGTGAAGCGAGAGGAATATGAAACATTTTAATTGGTCCTTTTGCTAGTTGTTATTACAACAAATATACATAAATAGGCAATATTTGATGCATTAGCATCAAGCAGAGTATTAAAGTATTGTGTGCACTCCATTAAAGCCCAGACTTTTGTAGTCTTCACCTCCGTGTAGACTGCGTTTTCTACACTTAAAAAAGCAAAATTGATTTGCATAAAAATGAGCCAGATTAACAGCAAGCTTTGCCCTTGTAGAACATCCACCTCGTGGCTCGTTGGCTGGGCACCCTTGAGAAACTTCTGGAGCAGTACGGAGATGGAAGCCATGAAAATTTCAGAGTGTTTATTAGTGCGGAGCCCTCATCAACCCGCGAGGGCCACATCATCCCCCAGGGTATCCTGGAGACCTCCATCAAGATCACCAATGAACCACCTACTGGCATGCACGCAAACCTGCACAAGGCCCTCGACAACTTCAACCAGGTAACACACTTACAGGTTTAATACCTGCTCTACCTTTATTACCTACATACGCTTCACCACTGGAAAGCAACTTAGCACAATATGGTTACATTGTGTGTAATTATGTGAAATCTTCTTTAGCTTCTTTTTCTATGAACTTTTATTTCAGAAGCAGCAGACTGTGGTTTTAAGCATAGTTACCCTAAAAATCCACACTTACAGCAGAGAAACAAAGGTAGTAGCTAAAGGAAGGCTAGATAAGACTAATGTTGGTCTAGGGCAGCTGGATGTGCCAATTAAAATTGGACTGATTCTTATATAGCACTTTATACAACATACCACATTCACCCAATCACTTTCTTCTAAGCTTTTAGTGCTTCCAAGCTAACATTAATACTCCGATGGATGCATCGGAGAGCAGCTTGGGGTTAGTATCTTGCCCAAAGATACTTGGCATGCAGACTGGAGGAGCTAGGGATCAAACCGCTAACCTTACGATCAGTAGATGACCTGCTCTACCTCCTGAGATACAGCCACCCCAAATGTAGACCTGTTTAACTTTACTTCAGCTAAATAAGCATACATGATAAGAATGAAATGAATGAAGAAAGATTCCTTTGTGCTGTGTCTGGAATGATTTAAAGTGCTGCATCGTAATACTGTGTTTTTAATGTGAGTATTTCTGGCTTAAATCTGGGTCGTAAACCAGTAGAGAGAAAGAAAATGTGATTTGATTGAAACTTGGCAAAGAAAGCTGAGAGATCTGTGACCATTTTATTAATTAACCTTTTAGTTACACCCGCTAGTGCAGCATGAGGTTACAACTAAAGAAAAGAAAGCTATTTTTTTGTAGCAGTTCAAGTGCCTGTTCCACTGGATCTTAATAGGCTATTCTTTTGAGGATTCTCTTTATTCTCTAGGATTTTACATGCTACCTACCTCTGAATGCTCATTTTCCTTTTAGCTGTGAGTGGCAGTTGAAACAAAACATGTCAGTTCCCGATTTCTCATCAAGTTGCCAATTTGCAGAAGTCTTGCAGCGAGCAGATGGCAGCTTCACCTTTCACTCACCCTGGAATTGCTTCTGACCTGAAGAGGACAGATGTGATCATTGCACATGCTAACGCTAAAAGTTTGGTTACATTCTGCTGTGAGAAAGAGGGATTACTTGAGGACAGACCTCAGCAAAGTCTATTTGCTGATGTTTGTGTGAGTTATTGGAACACATCCAGACAATATCACTTTCCCAGACTATTCTCCAGCCCCAGAGTTAGAATGGATCAGGGTGCTACAGTGGCCTCTCCTAGCTTTACTTTACCTTATCAGTTCTTAGTCTCTATCTAAGCTTTACCATTACCTCTGTGCTTTGCTGCTAATGCATCTTCCTTTGCACCATTACCTGAGTGCTCAGTTTCCTCCCGGTCCATTTCCATGATCCTTAGTTTGTCGATGTGTATCTGTCTGATAAGAGCATCATGCTTGTGAGCCCTGCCTTATGCAGAGCTACAGGGAGGTCCACTGAGGGAAGGATGAGAGAATATTCCAATCATGTGTACTCAGTGAAAGTTAATCAATATTTGGCTAACTCTCAGTAATGGCCCATCTACACGGCAAAAGGCAGAGAAGTGACATTTCTTTTCTTTTGGTCTATTCGCTGGCAAATGCATACAGCATCACAGCTTTTAAACAGCTTCTGCTAGAGTAGTAATATCAGCATGGTGGTACAACTAAGCTGTTGTGAATTTACTGTTTGTCTAAGCTAATCATTTAAATGATGAAATCATTTTAACAGTATCAGACTACACAGCTTTTTCAGACTCTTGCATACCCAGATGTTAATCTTGAAACTGTTGTCAAATCATAAATATCAAAGTTTGTGTTCCCTTGCATGTGCGAGGGCTTCGACATGTGTTTATGCGTCTTTGTCTCTCTGCGATCGGACAGCATGCCGATTTTCTCCAGTCCACGGGTCATGAATAGAGGGGCTATGCATCTCTTTCAGCTGTGTTGAGCAGAGGAGTACCATACAGAATACTAACTAAATCTCCAAAAGGGTGTGTGCATGTGTGTGTGTTTGTGAGTGTGGTAGTCAGCCTGCGCTCTGCTTGTGCAATCTACACGTGCATCGTCAGAGTCAGCTCCCCTGGGCACTGCAGTAGCGGAAGCGAAAAGGCCTTCACCGTAGCACTCGGTGACACATGTTAGAATAAAGAGAATTTAGCCTTCCTATTTCCATAGGGGTTATTGGCAAGCTTATTTAACTATCTCTCCCCCCTGAGATTACAGTGCCATTTATGTCCACTTTTTTATTTGCCTGTCTTGAATAATGAGCCCATGAGATAGTTGAAGGCTGAAAGCGCTTGACAAGTTGTGACAATTAAAAAAGGGAATCTCATCGTTGGTTTTATTGCCATCTAGTCTTCTCATTGTCTGTCTTTTACCATGAAGCACTGCTGGGATCTGACAAAATATTGCAGATCACAGGGCTACCTGCCACAACTTTTTACCTGTAACATGCAGATATAACTCCAGTGCGAACAGTTCGAGATGCCCTTTGAACATGCCGCTTTTTGTTCTTTTGCGTTTCAGGATACGCTGGAAATGTGCGCAAGGGAGAATGAGTTTAAGAGTATTTTGTTTGCCCTTTGCTACTTCCATGCGGTGGTGGCAGAGAGGAGGAAATTTGGTCCTCAAGGTTGGAACAGATCATACCCCTTTAACACCGGAGACCTCACCATTTCTGTCAACGTCCTCTACAACTATCTGGAGGCAAATCCAAAGGTACACATGTTTCTTTACAAAGCCTGCTGTTTGTTATCTTAATTGGAAATCCGAACACGGGTGACCTCAGCTAAACACCAAAGGCCACTTTCCAGCAAAACAACATCCCCGTGCTCTGTAATCCCCAGGTGCCGTACGATGATTTGCGCTACCTATTCGGTGAGATCATGTATGGTGGTCACATCACAGACGACTGGGACCGGCGTCTGTGTCGCACATACCTGGAGGAGTTTGTTAAATCCGAGATGATGGAGGGGGAGCTGTACCTAGCACCTGGTTTCCCCTTGCCTGGAAACATGGACTACAACAGCTACCACCAGGTGAGGCAGATAAGACTGGACTCATTTAGGCCATGAAACATTAAATAAAGATAATGTAGCCACAAAAAGGACACGACAGAAAATTAAAAGCAGAAGCTCCTAGTGGAATCAGCCATGTAAAAGCATAGTATCTCCCACTTACAGTGCAAGAAAAATATTAAGATTGTATTCTTCAATGTGTCCCCAAGGGGCGTCTATGTGGCCTCCAGTAAATTAATGGTGGATTAATGTGGCCATAACTGAATTACTGTAATTAAAAGGTTTTCACCATCATTATTCCCCATGTACAGTGTGGAGTAGTACAATCCAATGCTAAATCAATAACAATAAAATGCTTCCCATATGGGTCCCTGGGACATAACAGATTGTTGTTTGAGTTACATAAATATTTCTCTGAGGTGGAGCTGCTCTGTGGGTGGAAACTGTTTGCCAGTAAGTCTAACTGGCAAAGTTAAATGTGAGCAAACCAAGAAGGAAAATTCATCAAACATAAAATGTATGCAAGTCAGAATAAATAAAACCAGTTGGGTCATTGAGCTTACAGTATAAAGCAGGTTTCCAAACAACAAAATAGTAAAATAAGAAAACAGTCGGTGACAGCAGCTACAGCTGTGTGCGCTAGACTTTGGGAAAATAGCATTTTGTAGGGTTTTTGTCAGTAATTGCAGCTCCTGTAAAAGAACACAATATGAATGGATGTCCTTCAAGCATGCCTTTGATGATGGTAGTATTAATTTGACCATCAGTCTGTTCCCAGCACTTATTTCTCAAACCTCTGTGGCTTCAGTAGAGGATAGGCTGTTCATGTGTTGCTTAAATGATCCAAGATCCACTGGGTAATCTGCATTCAACTAATGCTGAGCCAGTTTATTTGGTTCTTTAAAGCCATGGGAAAATTGGATTTGAATCCAATAATTCGAGGTGACTGCACAGTCTGGTGGTCACTGACTACTGGAAACACAATAATACTGGAATGTCACGGCGGGGTGCGCCGGTGTGTAATGGAAACAGGACCCAAAAGTAGATGAGGACGAGGAGTTGAGGTTTGAACAGAAAAAGTGATCCTTTATTAGATGACGGCAGAGGTAAACCAGGAAACCAAAGTAAACTGACAAGACACTAAGAAACAAAATACTAAACGGTACTGAGACCAAAAACTATAACTATGACTGAGGTGGAAATAACAGACGAAAACTAGACCTATGACTGAGGTGAGGAAAACAGACGACCCGACAATGAAACAAAACCAAAAACAAAGCACCAGAAGCATACAGGCCAAAAACAACAAGGGCACAAGAGTCCGAGACCCAGCTTCAGGAGGACATTCCGGGGGTCGACAGCAAAACAACAGTCCAAAAGTTCGGGAGGCCGACCAGGAGGCCAACGGTCCAGCAGCCCAAAATCCATGAGCTCAGGGGGCCGACCCGGAGGTCGAGAGCACAGCAAGTCAGAGGTCAAAGGTTCAGGGGGCCGACCCGGAGGTCGAGAGCACCACAGGTCACAGTTCAACAGCTCAGGCGGCCGACCCCGATGGCAACGATGTCCAGCTAACGGCCCGGAAAGCGGCCGGCGATACCAAGAGGCAAAACGCGGCTCGGGCGG
>NW_024582432.1:2258430-2269499 GCF_018398535.1 Haplochromis burtoni
TGGTAACAAATGAACTAGAAAACCTGAAGGGCTTAACATAAACTATAAACATCAAAATGAACTCAAACTCAAAACACTGGGTCATAAGACCCAGGACCGTGACATGGAAACCATTTATAGCAACTGTTTGACTTTTTACCTTTAGAACAAATAATTACAATAAAGGTGAGTAAAGTCCTGAAGGTCAAATTTAAAAAAAAAAAAAGCAAAAACAAGAAAGTGGTGGGGACAATATCACACCAAAGGGATGACAGAAGCACTAATACTAAGGTTTGTTCATTAGAATGCACTTTTATACTAGAATAGAATAGAAATATTATTTTTTGTCACTCAGTTCACGAGCTGCAACAAAACAGTAGAGAAACAGAGTTTAGGAGTAAAATTCAAAGAAATGAGAAATGGTAGCTTTATTGAATTACAGTTTATTTGTATACACATTGTCTTTTGGGGACCCACTCAGGGAGGGACACCCACTCACGACAGATGGCTGCCCCTCCCTGAACCTGGTTCTTCCAGAGGTTTCTTCCTAGAAGGGAGTTTTTCCTTCCCATTGTCGACAATTGCTTGCTCATAGTGGGTCAACCAATTGTTGTTGTTTTTTTCTCTATTATTGTAGTATGTTTACAATATGTATGTTTAGAATAAAAAGCATCTTAAGGTAACCTTGAGATGCTATGTGAATGCATTAAATTGAACTGAATACACCTACACTGAATAAACCTGCCCACGAGCATTCTTGGGCGTGATACGTGTAATCACCTTCCATTTTTCAGTAACACAGTAATATTATGTATAAATCACATGGTAGTTATGTTATTTCTTGGGTTGTACAAGGTCTTGAATTATCTAAATGGTGATTAATTTCACTGAAGGATAGAAACACAAACCGTAAACTGTAAATGGGCCATAAAGCAGTTGTTCATAGGCTGAACTATAACAGATAACATAACACATAACATCTTTCATGAGACAAATCACAAGCTGCCTCACATCAAATAAAACCAACAAAATGCAGACATAAGACCAAAAAGGTTAAATCAGCACATCAGATAGAAAATGAAGCTGAAATAAACACATTTTAAAAAGTTAAAATAAAGTAAAATGCTACATTAAATATGCCAGTTTAAAAAGATAATTCTTCAATCTATTTTCAAACAGGCCCAGTGAACTCACAGATCATAGACTGGAGGCCAGAGAGTTCCACAGTGTGGAGGCTACACCTGCAAGGGTTCTGTCACCTTTGCTTTTTAGTTTGGATAACGAGCCTCTGATCAGAAGGCCATAGAGTCGTGCTGGTGACATATGGCTGTCAGAGTTCATTGGTGATTCACCATGCAGAGGCCATGCAGGTGAAAACCACAACTTTAAATTGAATTTTGAATTTGATGGGGAGCCAGTGCAGTGACATCAGTGGAGGTGTGACATGGGAGGTAATCTAAGGAGCTTGGAAATAAAAACCAACTGGACTTGTCAAGTTTCTTGAATAAATTTCACCTCTTATCCGAGAGGCTTCATCAGTTAATGGTGTAGAGTCCCAGATATTTTAGCCCTAGCAGGAGTTGTCTGTTAAGAGAGTTGTTGACCCTCATCACATGAGCTGACATGTGAAAAAGGGTGTGGCTCTTTATATTACCAGGACCTGGATGACTGAGAACCTGCACAGACATCCAGGGAGGTTTTATTGTGACAAGTTAAAATTGAGTTACAGCAATCAAGGCAAGATGAAATAAAACCATGAATCTCAATCTCAGATTTTGATGCAATAAATCAGAGTTTACTGATGTTTCTCGAATGATTAAAACAGGAACCAAACCTCTGTCCTGCAAATCCAATAATAAAAGGCACTCCTGTGTTTGCAACAGTTTCCAAAGATCTGGAGGACCAAGCTGGAAATGATCTGATATCCAAGACTGTGTGCAGACCAAACAGTTCTGTATATTTTCAACTTCAGAAACACATTTGTGGTTTAAAAATTGATGTAAAATCACCATTATAACAACCACAAAACTAAGAGCGATCATTGCCACAGATTGTTGCTTTTTTAATTTTGTGCTTGGCTTTGTGTTATAGGAAATATTGAAAAAGCAGTTATTTTGATTGTCGTCGCTTGAACTCACTGAATATCGTTGATCTTCTATAGCCTCCGGTCACTTCTAATAGCGTCCTTTGTGGGCTGCTCTTAAGGTTTATAATGTAAACGTATTATTTTACAAAGTATCCCAGGCCATGCTATGGAATAACACAAACACAACTTAACAAGCAACATAAGTAACAGATATTGTACATTCCGTTCTTTTATTTTATTTTTGGAGTTACAATCCAAACGCTAGGTTTAACTCCACGAATCCAAACAATCCAACCTTGTTCTGAAAAATCAGAAGTTTAACAATTTGATGACATTATAGTGTTAATCTGCATACAGAGAAAATGGTAAGCTTTGGAAAACTGTAATGATGTTAATATTCTTCAGTCAAATTCTTTATATGACTCCAATTAAACCCAGGAATTCTTTTACTGGGTCACTGCAGTGCTATCTTAGTTACATATTTAAGACTCTTCGAATAAACCTGCAACATATTGTACATTTGCCCATTCCCTGTGTGATCACCGTTAATAATGTTGACATGGACATGATGAAACCAGACTGTGACAGCTCCAAGCATTATCACGTTACTGCTTCCCCTCACTTGACCTCACCGTGTTTCCTGTCTGTTACTTGTCATTTAACACTAAACTCTATTGATAGGGTAAAATCCTACAGACTTCACAAGCAATGCCAAGTATGTTCAGGTTGCTTTAGAATTTATCTTCAGTCTTTGACCGCACAAACCAGCGTGACATTTCCCTTCAGCATTTATGCAGTTCACATTTACTGCATGTGAACCACGAATTGTCATTGCTCTTGTGAGCACAAGAGCACAGGGGAGCACAGGGGACTCCCACAGGGAGTGGAGAGTTTTTTGGCAGTTAGCCTGACTAGGTGGTGGTAACTGAGTTTTTAGCTGTTTAAATTTGTCCAAAGAACAAAGGCTTTAAAGACCTTTGTGTTGTTGGAGGTCTGTTGGGCCATCTCCTACCATCTAAAACAAACCTACTGTATATTTGAGAGAGGAGACAGGTGGACCGAGCACAAAGAAAAAGCCAGCGAGTCAGCAGTTCTCCTCCACTTTCAACAACATACAGGTGTACTCGGTGAGTAAATGTTAGCCAAAAAGTACTGAGGCTATCTCAAAACAGCTGACTACAAAGTGTTTCTGTATTAAAGGCCAGTATATTTTCCATCAAGACTTTCATCAGGACTTGATTAGAAGAACTTTTTTTTTTTATTTAAGTGCCCCACAAAAGCCCCCCTTTTCAGTTGAGTTTTCACTTTCATCTGTACTGACTTAAAAGCATATTGATATTCATTATGGACCAGCAGATGGAAAATGTCACATTTCCTTTCCCTTGTTATGGTCATTAACAGTCTGTCAATTGATCCAGAGTGTTTGAATCTCCCCCAGAAATATCTCACCATTTATATGGCTCCATTCTTGTCCTTTGTCAGCAGTACTTCAAAAGAAACACCAGAGTGGAGAAAAAAGTGATGGTACTTTCTAGACAGGAAGCAATTGAGTTGCAAATTTCCATTTTGTTATATACAAAAGAATGAAAAGGAATCTAAGTGTAAATTAGGGTTAGTCAAAGGAGCTTGCAAAGAAAAGCGTCTGGACTTCTTTAGGTTACTTGAAGACGTTTCACCTCTCATCCGAGAAGCTTCTTCAGTTCTAAGGTCAAATGGTGGAGAGTCCCAGATATAAACCTCGTGGGAGTATCCCCCCACAGAGGGACAAACGGACCCCCTGATGATCCTCTAATCGCCTGAGCCAAGGTGTGAAACTGGGTGAGCTCATTGTGAAACCTGGCCCCACCTTATCATGCGAATTCCTGAGGTCAGATGGCCCAGGATGTGAGTGGGCGTTAAGGCATCTGGGAAGGGATCTCAAAACTGGATTATAGATGGCAGAGAGTTGGTGTCGTAAACCACCGCCTCTGTTCAAAGATGGTCGCTCACAGTGGACAAGAAGCCATCTATGTCCACTGTGAGCGACCATCTTTGAACAGAGATGAACCTCTCATCTCGGATGAGAGGTGAAACGTCTTCAAGTAACCTAAAGAAGTCCAGACGCTTTTCTTTGCAAGCTCCTTTGACTACGATGACCTGGATGACTGAGAACCTTCACAGACATAAATTAGGGTTAGTTAATCTTAAAAGAAAACAATACTTTCTGACTGATTCTGATAAAGTTCTGACTTTTTCCTGCTCCAGTACATCGATGACAACCTTCCTCCTGAGTCCCCTTATTTGTATGGCCTTCACCCCAATGCTGAGATTGGCTTCCTTACACAAACCTCAGAGACACTTTTCCGCACTGTCCTGGAAATGCAGCCGAGGGACAGAGGAGTGGGTGAGGGAAGCGGGACGACGCGTGAAGAGAAGGTAAATGCTTAATTTGCTTTTTACAGTTTAGTAAGATAGGCAAAGTTTGCAAAGTACCTTGTATTTAAATGTAGTTATTAGTAATTAGGTTGCATTGGGAACCATAAGCTAGTGCTCTGAAAATCCACTGTCAGCTTGACGCATCGCAGTCCTATTGAACCATCGGCAAATTAAGCTAATAAATAAAAGTCAAGGATTGTCACTAGTGAGTTCTAATTACAGCGTGTCTAAGAATCCATTTGTGTAGTACATAGATTGTATACAAAGATCGTCACCCATTGGTTTTAACTGGGCTGAACTGAAATCTTGAGAACCCCTCTACAGTTGATCCCATCTTTATCCAGCTGGAGCCAGAAATATAGAAAGCACTTTGGACCAGAGGTAGTGACACCGCAAACATCATTAGGGCTCTGTCAGGACGTAACTTTCTTTGAGGATCAATATCTATCAAATGATTAAAATTATTTTTTTAAAATGACCACTAGCATACAGATCATAAAGAGTGGATTTATCTAATAGTTACTGACCTCATGTCAGGATCCATCCATCCACTTATCCAATTCAGGGCCATGGGAGGGCTGGAACCTATCCCAGCTGCCATAGGGTAAGAGGCAGGGTGCACTCTTAACTGTCAAAGGGCTAACACAGAGGCACAGACAACCTTTCACACCTATGGTCCATTTAAAATCCCCAACAAACCCAAACTCACTAACAGTCTTTGGACTGTGGGAGGAAGCCAGAACACCTGGACAGAACCCACAGAGGCACGGGGAGAACATGCAAACTCCACACAGAAATGCCTCAGCATTCAAACCCAGGACCTTCTTGCTGTCAGGCAACAGTGTGAAGATGTCATAGGGTAAAAAAAAATTGGTGAGATGTTGTGTTTTGTCAGAACCGAGCGAAAAACAGCTCTAGTGCTGAAAAATGAAGCTAAACATAAAGTGACAAATTTCAGATACTTTAATGGTTACTTGAGTCTAAGGCTCTGAAAGTGAGTCAGTGCTAGAGTTTTACAACCTGGTGCAAAAAATAGGCTTTGATTGTATAGATAACATACAACCTAAACCTGTATCAACTGTATGGTGGTTTATTTGTGAGTTGTTGTTTTTTTTTTTTATTAATAACTCAACCATTTGGTATTGTTGTTAAAGGCTGTGTTGTGTTTGCATTTTAGCATTTTAGTGGATTTTCCTAACAAATAATATGCCTCGTGTCTTGTACCATCCTTAGATGTTTCTGCCCATGTGACCACTATTATATAATATAATATATGACATAATAAGAAATGGGGAAACCAGGTTTTCCACATGCAGAAACAATATTTCAGGAAATGTAGATATAAGTTTACGATATTTTATATTTATTGTATGTAAATAGAATGATCCCATTAATAAAAATATTAGTTCATTTTGAAAACATTTAAATGAAACCACCAAACAGGGGTCCTGAGGTCACCCACAGCATAAGCTCATCCCCTCACAGAAAAGGGGCTCCGCTGTTTATCATGTCTTGAGGCGTGACCAGATACTCTGAAAATCCAGAAATCTCATAGTAATAAAATATTATTTGCAGTAGCAGTAAGATTTTATTTCATTTGAACTATAGGAGCTGGCAACACCCAAGAAAAACCAGACCAATGTATTTGTCTTGAAAATGTAACATCCGCCTCTACTTTCCCAAAGCTGATGTATCCTGATTCTTTGTCAACTGATAATCATATCTGATAAACTAACCAGCACCATTTTTCTTGCAGTGAGATATGAAATAGTTGCAAATTAATTTTGTGATGATTAACTAGTTGAATAATGGACTAATAAATTGAGCTCTGATGGGAAAGTACTTTAGGCTGTATAAAATCTCTTTAATTGGCACACAAGGACATGCAGAAAGATTTGATCTGATTTCAGCATGTTTTTTCCTACTTGCTGATTAATGCTCTGGCATTTTCAGGAGTTTCTTACTATACAGGAGGTGCAGAATTATTAGGCAAGTTGTATTTTTGAGGAATAATGTTATTATTGAACAACAACCATGTTCTCAATGAACCCAAAAAACTCATTAATATCAAAGCTGAATGTTTTTGGAAGTAGTTTTTAGTTTGTTTTTAGTTTTAGCTATTTTAGGGGGATATCTGTGTGTGCAGGTGACTATTACTGTGCATAATTATTAGGCAACTTAACAAAAAACAAATATATACCCATTTCAATTATTTATTTTTACCAGTGAAACCAATATAACATCTCCACATTCACAAATATACATTTCTGACATTCAAAAACAAAACAAAAACAAATCAGCGACCAATATAGCCACCTTTCTTTGCAAGGACACTCAAAAGCCTGCCATCCATGGATTCTGTCAGTGTTTTGATCTGTTCACCATCAACATTGCGTGCAGCAGCAACCACAGCCTCCCAGACACTGTTCAGAGAGGTGTACTGTTTTCCCTCCTTGTAAATCTCACATTTGATGATGGACCACAGGTTCTCAATGGGGTTCAGATCAGGTGAACAAGGAGGCCATGTCATTAGTTTTTCTTCTTTTATACCCTTTCTTGCCAGCCACGCTGTGGAGTACTTGGACGCGTGTGATGGAGCATTGTCCTGCATGAAAATCATGTTTTTCTTGAAGGATGCAGACTTCTTCCTGTACCACTGCTTGAAGAAGGTGTCTTCCAGAAACTGGCAGTAGGACTGGGAGTTGAGCTTGACTCCATCCTCAACCCGAAAAGGCCCCACAAGCTCATCTTTGATGATACCAGCCCAAACCAGTACTCCACCTCCACCTTGCTGGCGTCTGAGTCGGACTGGAGCTCTCTGCCCTTTACCAATCCAGCCACGGGCCCATCCATCTGGCCCATCAAGACTCACTCTCATTTCATCAGTCCATAAAACCTTAGAAAAACCAGTCTTGAGATATTTCTTGGCCCAGTCTTGACGTTTCAGCTTGTGTGTCTTGTTCAGTGGTGGTCGTCTTTCAGCCTTTCTTACCTTGGCCATGTCTCTGAGTATTGCACACCTTGTGCTTTTGGGCACTCCAGTGATGTTGCAGCTCTGAAATATGGCCAAACTGGTGGCAAGTGGCATCTTGGCAGCTGCACGCTTGACTTTTCTCAGTTCATGGGCAGTTATTTTGCGCCTTGGTTTTTCCACACGCTTCTTGCGACCCTGTTGACTATTTTGAATGAAACGCTTGATTGTTCGATGATCACGCTTCAGAAGCTTTGCAATTTTGAGACTGCTGCATCCCTCTGCAAGATATCTCACTATTTTTGACTTTTCTGAGCCTGTCAAGTCCTTCTTTTGACCCATTTTGCCAAAGGAAAGGAAGTTGCCTAATAATTATGCACACCTGATATAGGGTGTTGATGTCATTAGACCACACCCCTTCTCATTACAGAGATGCACATCACCTAATATGCTTAATTGGTAGTAGGCTTTCGAGCCTATACAGCTTGGAGTAAGATAACATGCATGAAGAGGATGATGTGGACAAAATACTCATTTGCCTAATAATTCTGCACTCCCTGTACTCATTGCTTAGTTTGACTTGCTTTAACTTCCTCCAAAGATTTTCTTTACTTTTGTCATTTCTCCTGATCTTCTGCCAAAAATTGATGTTCTTAGTCTGAACTGACAGATTCATTTTCACCTGGTATTACTTTTGATTTTAAAATTAGGAATCAGCCTGTATCTGTTCTGTGATGACCTTTGTGATCAGGGCAGGGAGGAAGGAATACACATATTCATTAACTCTAGGGACCTGTACTAGCAAGTTCAACATACCAAACATACCCAAGATATCCATTATTTTTCTTCAATTACATCATATTACACTGACATCAGGCTAAGCGGGCACAAGATGGTGTTCAGCCGGATAGACCAACCACAAGTTTTCAAGTCTATCTGTGAGTACATGAAACGGGGGGTATTGTGGGTATTTGATCAATCAGAAAAATGGGCAGGTGTGCTGGCAAGGGAGTGATGTAAGAAATAATGATTAAAAACTATGCTGTGAAAAGATAAAGAAGTTACACACAAGCTGAAAGCAACTCAAACAGCAGAGTGTGACTGTGTGTAAGAGGAAAAGACTGTACAATATTTTAATATTGAAAGCTTTAAACGACAGAGTTAGCCCTCAAGTTTTGCTCAAATCCTGCTTCAAACTACAGGGCTCTGTTGTCTGTCAGAAAGTGTCCATACCATATAAACATCATATACATATATTCAGCTAAATATTAACAGATCCTCATAAGGTGAGGAGGATCGTTGGAGTGGTGGTGGATGAGCCCAAAACTACATGGGAGAAGCTTGTTAATGATCTGAGGGCACTTTGGAGCACAGTCACCAAGAACGCAACTGGTAACACACTATGGCTTAATGCAGCGATTCCCAACTCTTTGTAGTTTTGTGTCTTATTTTGAAAGAAATATTTACACGTTACCATAGCAACCAGAGAGCATTAAGGGGCAGAGAGGAGGATGTCACTCTCAATGTTGTTGGCGCATTTCAGGAGGACGGTGCTAATAAAGTTGCACAGTTACACAGTGAATTTGCGTTTATTATTATTATATTTACAAAATACCACAGTTTTTGTCTTGTCTTGTCATTTTATTTTGTTGTATTTATCTGTGACATTTTAAAGGCCAGTCCGTAAAAATATTGTCTGATATTAAACCAGTTGGTGGTGCAAAGAAGGTTGGGGACCGCTGCCTTAATGGATCGGGCAATGTACTGCAAAATCTTGGATGAGAACCTTCTTTGCTGAACCAAAATACTGAATATGCCTTGTGCATGTGTAACCCATTTGTGTGTGTTAGGCCTATTGATGTGTTGTGGTCTGGCGAATGAATAAGAGGCAGGAGACAGCACTGGATCTCTGGGCTCTTTACTGCAAATTGCTGTAACATCTGCAATCTCCCGCCATGCTGAAAGGAGTTGTGACTGGGGTACACATGCACGCACCTACGTCATCACGCAGCGCACAAGCACACAAACACACACGGGCTCGAAACACATAGACAGCAGATTAAATGAAGTATTTAATTTTAAAAAAGGGTGTTTTGGGGAAATTCAAAAGCATTTAACACATATCCTACACAGGATCTTCCAGGATGAAAATGACCCAAAACATATTGTTCAGGCAACAAAGACGTGACTGCAGAAAAAGCATATCAAGGTCAATGAGTGGCCTTAGCTGGTCTCCAGACCTCAGTTTCCAAGCAGCACCCAAGAAACCTAAATAATCTAGAGTTTCTGTAAAGAGTGGGCCAAAATACTTCATGAGATGTGTGCAAACCCAGTGAACAACTGCAGGAAACCTCTTGCCGCTGTGCTTGGCAACAATGTTTTCTCAATCAAGTACTAAGTTTTGTTTTTTTTGGAGATCAAATACTGATTTTTCTGTTTGTTGGCTGATTTTGTGTCTCGCCATTTGAAGTATGTTAAAAATTAGAAACTGTTCATTTCTTTGTAAGTGAGCAAATTTAGAAATTCAGCAGAGAATCAAAAACTGGTTTCCCCTTCCTGTGTGGTGCCTACGAAAATTATTTCATTTTAATATTCCATGTGTTTTGTGCCTGCACCATATCTCCAGTTTTATTATTTGACACACATTCTCCCTCAAAGACTGGCCTGACATATTTGGTACCATTACCATCTTCAGTAAAATGTGAATTAGGTTTAAGCAGTGCTTTTCTGTATAGTGTATATTTGTTATGACAACGCTACAAGCAGGTCAGTTATATTCATGGGTGTATGGGAATGGTAGCATTTAAACTCAGATTTTGATTTTGATGTGATTTTCTGCCCTTGTGTACGGTAGATATCCCAGGCAGATATATGAACCAGGGCCTTAGTAAGTCTCACACGAAATTCTAAGCGAGATCCCCAAAACTTAAATGTGTGATGACAACGGGTGACATTTTCTGTGGCTCCTGCATGGCCAATTGAAAATAAATTGTGACCAACTGTTTGGGGCTTTGAAAACACCTAGGGTGAGTTTTACAAGGATGGCATTTTGTGGTGCATTTTTTGGTTCAGTACTGCTGTGAAATAAAGTTTATATGAGCGTAAAAGCTAAAACAAATATTCTGTCAGAGAGTGCAGCTTTCTGCACTCCCTCTATGGAGCAAGTGTCACTTTTCTTATATCATGATCTGGAAGTGTTAGCTTTGTTAAAAAAAGATGCAGTAAAAGTTACCCTGATTTTTTTCTCCTCCTTTAAAAAAGAATGAATAATTTGTTTTTATATAACTGAGAGTGGCTGTGGTTCAGGAGTAGAGTGTGTGTGCGTGTGTGTTTGTGTGTGTGTGTGTGTGTGTGTGTTAGAGAAGACTCTTAGAAAATGAGTTTATATGAATGTTTGTGTTTTTGGACGAATGAAAGTTGTTGTAAAAATTGCTTTGAGTTGGAGTAGAGAAAACACTATACAAGTACGTATGTTGGTATATTCATCCAAATAAGATAAGATATGCCAGAAATTGGGAAACAGTAAAGACAAATGATAAAAATATGATGAGAAAACAAGGCAGAAGAACTCAGTACAGTCAAAGTACTCCACTAGACAAATAAATAAAATACAGTAAA
>NW_024582432.1:2271434-2382717 GCF_018398535.1 Haplochromis burtoni
GAATATCGTTGCACCCCTGAATGATTACAGTTAGTCCAAGATGGACTATTTGAAGATTGTTTAAAGATAACTTAAAAGTGACTACCCCAAGGTTAAGCATGAAAAGGCCTTAGTTGGTTGACTCAACTACTTGTGGTCAGATGTACAATGCAAAAAGTTCAATTTATTAATCTGATATGCATAAATCTTTCCTATTCACAAAGAGACTCTCATCCTATTTTTGCTCTAATATGACTGAGCCATTTAAAAGTAAAAGCTTAAATTAATTGCTTTAAATAAAAGTGCCCTGTAAAGTACGTGGTTATGGAAGCTATTTATAAACTAAACTATAGCTAAATAAGCCACACAGCCCAGAGAGTGGTCAGCAACCATCTGACAACCACGGATTGCAAAGGAAAAACAGGTATTCCCCAACCAAACAATTGACTGCTGGCAGTTGTTGTGAAATTGATCAATAAAGCCCCATTCACATGTGTATTGTCCATTATTCAGTCGACTAAACTGTGTGTTGACAATGTTAAAAATGGGAGTAGTTAATGACATTAGACAGAAAGACAAAACTGGAAAGTTCATCACAGTAACTGTATTGTGTATCTAGTATGTAGTCCTGTGAATGGGCTTATGAAAAAATATATCACAGTTAGATACATTACATGTACATCTCTGGATTGTTAGTATCACCATAGGGGACAAAGTCGGTGTGGCAAACCAAACCAAAGAATAACATGCTCGTGATGATCGTGAATGTGTGATCACTTTTGTGGTTTTCAGGATCTGATCCATTACAGCATAGTGCTTCACCAGTTGTTTTCTTAGTGACTGTGATCTCAACTGCCTCCAGATTAGCTCCTCCTGTGTAGTTTTGGGCTCATCCACATTCCAGCTCCCGATCAAGGATGATTAATGGACAGTCTACAGGTCTACAGTCTTGTCCCTGACATCTTTAGACAGCTCTTTGGTCCATGTTGGTGGAGGAATTGGTGTGCTTTTTACTCATAATGGATTGAGATCAGATGTATCTATAATTGACTGATTAATTGACTGTAATCTGCGTGTCACATGGGAACACAGTCAGTCATCTGTGGGAGTCAGAATTCTGGTTGGGTAAGACTTTCATGTAATGTGTTTTTCTGGATTTTTGTTGATATCCTGTCTCTCTCCTTTAAAGTAAAACTATGGTAAAAATTAGAGACTGTTCTTTTCTTTGTAAGTGAGCAAATCTATGAATTCTGCAGGGGATCAAATAATTATTTCCACCACTTTATGATTACAATTTGATAATTGCAACAACCCCTTTCTAACAGAAAACATTAATTTGATTTCACCGCTGACCATTAGGGAAGTTTGCTCAGCATGTTTCATTCATGTTTAATTCATATGCGCATGCTTTTAACTGGGATTGATTTACTTATGTTTGCTCTCATCTGTATTTTTAAGTCAATGATTAGTTGACCTTAAAATGTCTAAAAACATATATGTAAGGTTGATTTGTGACTTTGTGACATTTGCCGTGTGTGTGTGTGTTTCCGTGTTTCCATTGGTCATTTAATATATTATGATTTGGAATCTTTCTGGCTTACTGAAAAGGCCCACTTTGTATTCTGGGTGTTCAGTAGCTGCCAAAGTCAAATCAGATATTCAGAATCATCAGGAAACAAAAAATCCATAGATACGATGACCTGATATCCTTAGTTTGGTACCTAATCCTTTGATTGATCTCTCTTGCTGGTTGTCTTGGGAAAGTTTGGACACAGACATTAGCTTTCACCCCTTGTCCACAAAAATACGATGTGAGCATTGATTTTCTGAAGGAATAATACTGTTATTGAAAACAAAAAGCTGGTGTTGCAAAAATATGTCTTCATGAATATTTATGGAACAATTTCAAACAGTTTCTCAGACTGTCAGCATTGACAGGACTGAGTTTATGTGACTCAGATGAACCTATCTCTTTTCAGATGTTTACTTAGGAGAGTATTGTCTTACCATTGGTGTTTCTTGTCCTACTTAGCTTTAATATTGACAAGCATAATGGGCTACCTTACTGGGAAACACTCCTCTCACTTTTTTCTACATTCCTATCCATGTTATCAGGTGCATGCAGTGCTGGAAGAGATACTGGAGAAACTCCCAGAGGAGTTCAACATGGCCGAGCTTCTAGGGAAAGCAGAGGACAGGACTCCCTATCAGGTCGTGGCGCTGCAGGAGTGTGAGCGTATGAACATTCTCACCCAGGAGATCAGATGCTCTCTTCACGAGCTAAGCCTTGGACTTAAGGTGAGTAGTGGCTTTGAAGTGTTAATGGGAGGCTATGCACTGTTATGAGACTGGAGATGGAAGTGTTTTGCCTTGCAAAAACATTTACATTGTACATGTCCTGTGGACAAAGCCTGAGTTTTATTATGATACAGTATTCAGTAGCTACCAAGTCAAATAAGATCCATCCATTGATTCCTCCACTCATCCATCTTCTTTCACCTATCCTGTGCTGGGTCACATGAGCAACCTAAGCAAGGAAGCCCAGAAGTCCCTCACTGAGGTGTTCCCAGGCCAGCAGAAAGACCTATTTGACATGGGTCTACTCCTGGGCCTCCTGCTGGTAGGAGATAGCAACTGGTCACACTATTTCAGTCACTACCCAAAGCTCATATCCATACGTGAGGATAGGGACGTTGATCGACCAGTCTAGTCTAAGGTTCTAGTTCTCATTCCCACTGCTTCAGGCTTGCAAACCCTTCCAGTGCAAGCTGGAGGCCACTACCTGATGTTCATCCTAATAGAGATATCTTCAAATGGAGCAACCTTTGAACGACAGTCAGGACCAATTTTCCAAGCCGAAGATGCGGGGAAGCAACCGTCTTGTCCTGTAATAAAAACTCCAATGGTGATACGTAGGATATCCAGGCCTCCCACCTCCTTCCACCAAAGGCAACTCCAGAATGGAAAAGAGTCCATTCCTTCTCCAAGAGACTGTCACGGCGGGATGCACCGGTGTGAAGAAGAGGTAGACCCAGATGCAGACACGGTGGAGACAGGACTAGGTTTCCAAAAATAAAGCGAGCCTTTATTGTGGCTGATGGCATGACAAAAACACTAGAGAACACTGAAACTGGGAAAACTAAGGAGACTAAGAACACTGTGTAAACTAAAAAGACTATGACACTCTGTGAAAGAACTATGAAAAAATTATGAACACAGAGTAACTAATTAGAATACTGGGTCACATGACCCAGGACCATGAGAGAGACTGGTTCCAGAGCTCAAACCATGCATTGAACAAATCAGCTGATCTACACCACGGCTATAGTGATCAGTGAGATGTTTGGCTAGGAGTTGAGCGACCATAAGAAGTATAGAGAACATTCGAGATCTCTGTCCAGAAGAGTGCAGTCCTAGGAACAGCCAAGATACTGCACAGGACCCTCAACAACTAAAAACCTGCAATGGCAAACAGTGAACTGTGACTTGAATCCCCACCATAAAAAGCTTCAGTTATTCTCAACACCTATGATTCACTTTACATAGGATTCTCTACTGTTGACATCAAGAGGCTGCTTAGTTAGTATTCCTGCATAACTAAATCTTTTCCTTTGTTGTTTGTCAGAAGCACGGTTGTAAGAGTGACTCAGAGATCTGGCTTACAGAGTAGCAGAAAGGAATGAGATGTCGGCATTCTCTGTGTCAAGCCTGACTGAGTCATGTGTTAACAACAAATGAAAAGAGAAAGAAAGGGGGAAAAATATGTCAATGCATTTGTCAGGAGTTATGAGGCTTCGATCTCCCCGCCCTACAAGCCCCAATAAATCGGCTCAGTGATTTAAAAGCCATGTACACTGTTGTACCAGCAAATGGAATCATATGTTGCCTCTATAGTTCAATAAATAGGAACTATCAGAATGTTATCCTGGTTGAGGTGTTGGAGCTTCATAGTGCTATGAGGTTGAGTATGAAATGGCTGAACTGATGGATTATTTTGAGGAGTGGTTAATGATAAAGTCACTTATCTAGATAAACCCACAGAACCTTATCACTCTCATAAAGAATTCTTATGTCAGAAATGGGTATCTATACATCAGCGATACATCAGCTACACTATCAGCAGGTGAAGGACACTACTGTTTTCACTCGCATGCTGTCTCATTACTCATCAGTGCCATCTTCTCTTGGCTATCTTACAGCATGTTTCCTTATCTGGCATGGCTTGCTTATTCCCATGTTTACTGATTTCTAAAGGGCTTGTTACCATTCAACACCTTAAGTAGCTGGAAGGTCTCACCTCCAGTGTTTAGCTAGACAAGCAGGAACTTTTTTCCCTTCCTGTAAATAGCATTCAAAAACCAGCAAGAAGTTTTTTGCACAGACACAGCATTTGTCAGCACTGAGAGCACTCGCCCTAATTAAAATGGGTATTTCCAGATGATCAAGAAGAGCATGAAAGCCAAATTATACAACAGATTTTTCATATCCACAAGCAGCCTGTTCAATAAAGTACAGCAAACAATGGCAATAGAAGTAATATTAGCATTTATGGTGACATCACCAGCCTAGCAAGCTCTGGTGATTATACTGCAACAAATCCGCACTATATCAACATAATGTTATCTGAAAGATTTTTTTTTTTTTCAAAAATGAAGTTAGAAATTGGATAAATTAGATTTATCTATTTTCTATGGCAAAGGGACAGAACTTGCCGATACCTGTGTAGATGTTGCAGTTTCGTGTTTCATGACCTGCCTATCAAACACTGGTCGGGTCACACCAGCAGTTCATATTGCAATATCTAACATTTTAATGGAATCCTCACATTCAAACAAGTAAATCCATACTTTTCTATTGCATCATATTCATGTTTGTTTTAAAGCAAAATGTCTTGAAATTACTGAACTTCAAAGGAATACCAAGGGAGTATCCAAAACAGAGGAAAATGTTGTAGCTTATGAACACAATCAAATGTTATTTTCCTTTTCTGTTGGCTTCCACACATATAAGTCTCAGAATTCTGCATGTGGGATAACCTATTGTTATTGTAATGCCAACATAGAAGTGTTCTTTAATTTATTATAGTGGTAGATTTATGAAGTCAGGCCTAGACCTCAGTTTGCACCCACTATGTAACAGCAAGTCGTTGGTCTTCCTTGGTCTCTTGTGCTCTGAGGGTCTCTGGATGCCTGGAGCCTGGATCTCCTCCATACCTGCTTCATGCCCTGGAGGACGGGGCTGTGGCTCCCCACACCCTCTAGCAGATCATTACATGAAGGAACCTTTTGAATACAAGCGCGCTCATGCTCACAGGTGTACACACGGGTGCTTACAGACACAAATTACACCCTACCTTCCTACCTCAAAGCACACTGTGAGCTGTTGATCTTATGTGCTGCACAATAATATTCAATATTTAGTATTTACTTTTATATTCACACTGTCACGGTCTGGCTAGGGCAGACCGTATGTTGCAGGGAAGGACTCAAGCGCAGACCGAAATGAGGTATGAATAACAAAACAAGCCGTTTATTAAGGCAAGAAACAAGGGTACAAAATAATAGGGAATCGATGAAAACTAAACAATGACCTAAACTGGGTGAACTAAAACGAAACATACAAAACTCTAAACATAACGAACTGACAGGGATACCTGGAGCCGAGACATGGATGAGCAGTACAACAGACGAATACAACGGACCAGTACAACGGGTGAATACAACGGACGACCTGACAAAGAATGGCTGAGAGCACACAGACTAAATGGACACAGGAGAATAATGAGGGAAGTGGCAGCACCTGGGGAACCCAGCTGACACATGAACATAATTACGTCACAGGGGGAGAGTAACTGAACATGATGAACACAGACACACCAGACCTCTTCACAATAAAACAGGAAACAGTGAGATAGACATGACAACCTGAACTGACAACATAAGCCACAGACATGAAATACATGAAAAGCAGGGGAGACTTAACATAGTGGAAACACGAGGGGAAAATAACTAGAAACACCTAGGCATGATTATGATGAACTTAGGAAACCTGAAGGCTACATAAACTAAACACAAAACGCTGGGTCAGCAGACCCAGGATCATGACACACACAGGTTATCGTGATGTTGTTGTTTATTATATTGCTCTTTTTTTTGCTTGTTTTCTCTTTTTTCTTTCTCAACCGGTGATCCAGGTGATGATTATGTATTTTTTGTCTGTTTGTTTTGTTTGTTTTTGTTTTGTGCCCTTTATCACCGTTCCTCTTCCCCGCTGTTTTTCTTTCCCCACCTCTCTTTCTTTCTCCCTTTTCTTTCCCCCAGTCATGTCTGTCCCGTGTGTAGCAAGTGAAAATAAAATAAAATAAACAATAAAAACAAAGGTCAATCAAATGAACCAATACGGCAAGGCCGGGATGGTCCATTTGGTAAAGTAAATCCATTGGGCATCTCTCTGGCCTTTAGACAATAATTCTGATGGCAAAAGAACCAAACGTGACAGGTGGGGAAGAAAAAAAGGCACAACTTCGCATCACACTTTCTTAATTTTCACTATGGCTGAGTGGTTAGTTAGCATACTCTGTGTTAGCTAGCAAGTGTTTGCAGGCAAGGCAGCATCTTCCACACAATCTACAGGTAACCACAGCAGTCTCCTAGCTACCAAAGCAATCACAGGAAGGTTTTTCGTATACCACTGTCTTTGAGGCTAACCTCACCCAGCAACAGCCTCTAGTAACCACAAACCAGCTGGTCAGGAAATACACCACTGTCAACCATTCTCTAGGTCTGTGTGACGGAGGCCTTAGCTGTCCAGCTATCTGCAGTCCTTTTTGTCTAGTAACACCACTTTGTACCACTTTCCTGACTGTCCTCAGCCATGCACAACAGGAAGAAATAGTTTTGCTATGCTCATAGAAAGATATTTACTGAAAACGCTGCAGAATTAATAGGATAAACAGGATATAAAGAGTGGCTAGTATTTCGTTTAGCCTTGTTCCTTCCCTCTCTGCTGGTGGTAAGGTGCAATCCAGAGGACACTGCCTAAAGCCCAAATCAAGCAGATCATCCAGCAGATCATCATGCAGGTTGTTTGTTGGAAGGTGTCAATGTTGTATCAGTGGGATTGTAGCTTAAAACACCAGGTGCTCTACTGTCAGTCTGTTGCAGAAATTAATGAAGGAGAAATAAGAAACAAGAATTTTTTTATTACTCCGTTAACGTGTAGCAGTATATATTTTTTTATCTCATCTGTTCTCTCTCCTTTAACCCTCGCTCATCAGGGAGAGCTGACCATGACCAGTGACATGGAAAACCTTCAGAATGCTATCTTCCTGGACATGGTGCCAGAGAGTTGGACCAAACGGGCATATCCCTCCATGTCTGGCCTGGCCCTGTGGTTCACTGACCTGCTGGCCAGGATCAGGGAGCTGGAAGCTTGGTCAGCTGATTTCAGCTTACCTTCTGCAGTGTGGCTGGCTGGCTTCTTTAACCCTCAGTCCTTTCTCACAGCCATCATGCAGGCTATGGCGAGAAGGTAGGGCTACTCAGCATTAAGATATAAGAAAATGATAGAAACCACATGGCTTGTTAACAGGAAATTTGTGGTTATGCGGCAGAAACGAGTGGCCCCTGGACAGTATGTGTCTGCAGTGCGATGTCACAAAGAAGAATCGCGAGGACTTCAGCTCTCCACCTCGTGAAGGGGCCTACATACACGGGTTGTACATGGAGGGTGCACGCTGGGACACACAGGTACATGAGTTTTTATTGATTTCCTTGTTTAGCTGAGTGCCGCAAAGTTGTTACAGAAAGTTGATACAACAAACACAACATGCTTTCACTTGCAAGCTCCTCAGACTATATATCTAAATGAGGTGAGCTGACCCTCACCTCATTTAAGCTCACAAAACAAGCACCTTCACATTTCCTTAGTGGCTTCATTTTCTGCTTTGCAACCTGCTTGTGTTCAGCTGTTGGGGCATAGCACATTACTCAGCTTCCCAAAGCTCTTTCTATCTCTATACATTCAAGCTCTGCATATGTGCCCAGCTTTCAAGGTGCATCCCACTAGACTTCTTAATTAGGGAATGTGCAGAGTGTGCACTTGAGCACTGAGATCACCCTTTGGAGGAGTGGTTCCTTTTTTCTTCATTAAAGTTGGAGGCGCAGGCAAATAGACAGGCAGCCCTACAGGCTGGGTGGCTTCCACTCACACAACTCTTCTCCTCCTACCCATTCTCCTCTCAGCCCCAGGGCCAGTTCTGTGCCACTGGCAGGGAGTAGAGTAGCAGAGTGTGAATAGGCGAGTATGCAGCGCTCCGTTTGGACAATGCTCTGTGCAGCCATTAAAGTCAAAGATTTATATTAAACCTAATCTATATTAATGAACCTTACATTTTATTCAGAGATGGTTCAGACATCATTTATTGCATGTGGAATCACAGAATATGCAGATATGTCCTTTGAAATGATTTGTGTTTGTGATGGACACTACTTATTGATGTCCTGCTTTGTGATGTACTTGATTCTTTCAATATGTTGTGTGAGCACACAATCAAAATGGATATTCGCTAGTGTAGTAAGAGTGTAGACACAGCATCATTAGGACAATTTATAATTGGGCGATCGTGGCTCAAGAGTTGGCAGGTCGTCTTGTAATTGGAAGGTTGCCGGTTCGAGCCCCGGCTCGGACAGTCTGGGTTGTTGTGTCCTTGGGCAAGACGCTTCACCCTTTGCCTACTGGTGGTGGTCAGAGGGCCCGGTGGCACCAGTGTCCGGCAGCCTCGCCTCTGTCATTGCGCCCCAGGGCAGCTGTGGCTACAATGTAGCTTGCCATCACCAGTGTTTGTGAATGTAGTGTAAAGTGCTTTGGGGTCCTTAGGGACTAAGTAAAGCGTTATACAAATACAGGCCATTTACCATTTTTACCATAATGACTTGCTCACTTTAGGATCCTCATCATTGTTATTTACCCGAAACAGATATAAGGTTATTGGTACTTAGCAACTCTTTAAAGTGTTGTAGGAATTGCAGATGCAGTCCGGGCTTTGTCCTCTTTGCTTTCCAAAGTCATCAGGATTTACATTCATTCCTGAAAGTCACTGTGCATGCATGGAGAAACTTCTGTTTGTCAGGAGCTAATTGTAGGAGGATTAATTAGTGAGACAGACCACTCTGTTTCCGAGTGTTTAGAGAGTGTGTATACTAAGACAGGGTAGCTCGACTTCAGCTCAGACTCTCTTGACTTTCACCACTTTTCAAGGGTGCCACAAAACTGTGTTTAACAAACTCTAACTCTGCTTGTGCCATCCAAGATTAGTCAAACAGCTTCTTTTCTTTTCTTTTCTTTTCTTTTCTTTTCTTTTCTTTTCTTTTCTTTTCTTTTCTTTTCTTTTCTTTTCTTTTCTTTTCTTTTCTTTGCTCTGGCACGAAATGATTATTAAATGGAGGCTCAATGGCAAGCACAGCATCTGAGCAAAGCTTCCTCAAACCTCAAACTAATTTATAACTTCTTCAGTTCTGTGGAATGTTCCTGTCTGTGGTTGATTGGCTTGTCATTCCTCCTTCACACCCTCCCTCTCCTTCCCATCTCCCCGACTTTCCTTCTCTATTTCTTTTTCTTTCAGACTGGCTTGATTGTGGATGCCCGTCTCAAAGAGCTCACCCCAACCATGCCGGTCATGTTCATCAAGGCTATCCCAGTGGACAAATGGGACAACAGAAACCTCTACCAGTGCCCTGTTTATAAGACTCGTCAGAGGGGACCCACATACGTATGGACCTTTAACCTGAAGACCAAAGAAAACCCCTCCAAGTGGACCTTAGCTGGCGTGGCTCTTCTTCTACAGATCTAGAATGGTTTAAGATGAACGCGCTAATGATCCTGAAAGAGGGAATGGTTCAAATGTCAATGGACATATATGAGATGTGTTAGTATTTGGGAGTAACAAATGAAAAGGTAGATTTATTGGTAATAAACCACATATTTATTTACTTCAAAGCACTCAGGGAATTCTTGCTATAGCCTCTGTTGGTTTTACTCTAGATAGTTTCAGAAAGCTAAGTTAGACCGTTCTTACTTTTCCACCTACATATAAACATTTCAAAAGTTTTGCAAAAATAGAAACTGACTCAAAATTAAACACCTTACCCCGCCTAAATAACTCTAAGACCCAATGTTTTTAGCATTGCTTTAACAGGAACCCCATATTATAGCATTTGTTAAAGGTAACTTGCCGTCATTGATTGTGCCATTATTGTTATAGTGGGACTTGTGGCCACAGTGGTTGCTGTTCTGATTATGGGACACCCGTGATTATAGGACTTCATTTCCAATCTTGTGCTTCTGAGCATAGGACTCTTTGATGATAAGAACCACTCTGACACTTGTCCTGTGGGGGAAGTTTCTGTAAGATACCTTTGATCTAAGAAGAGATTTCTCATCTTTGAAGGCCTGTCTCTCAAGTAAGTGACACATGAAAAATGGCAACATGTAAAACCCACATTAGCGTATTTTGTAAATCAGTCACACTCTTACATTTTCTCCTGCCAGGCTGTTGAAGAGCTCCAAATCATTTTCTGAGACACTGAGCTTTATTTTATTTTTTTCTGTCATCATTTACGGCAACTATAATTCCGGACCTTCCCTATCAGGAGAGCGTCACATACATTGATTCGCATAAATCATGAATTTATTACCTCTGGAACAGCAGAATTCATTTGAGCTTCTGTGGTAACTACAAACAGCCCATTTTCTTGACTCAGTCTGGTTCATTACATATTATTTAGCCCAGACAAACCAAGACTTGTTCCACACGTAGCACATGAACATCTGCTTTGGAAGACCTGTACCCTAAAGAAAATAGGATCACGTTCCATCTGACAAAAATGTGAAGAGTTGGTAAAGAGATATCAAAAAAGTCCCTTTCAAAGATCCCAACAACTTAAAGGGGTTGAGAAAGGTGAACCATCATCTTTTTTCAGTCTATTACAAAGAATTCAACCAATTTGACTAAAAGAAGTCTAAGTGGCACATTGGCAGGAAAGTGAAAAACTAAAACTAAGCTAAAATTTAGAGCAACTCAACTCCAAATTTACAAAGTCTCACTGAAACTAAACACACAAATGAAGCGTCCCATTATTTATTTGTAATTTTTTTAAAAAACATTTGATTGACTTTATTTGGTTATACAAATGTCTGAACAGTCAAAACGTATTGTTCCCACATGTAAAGGAGGCACTTTAGTATGAGTGGTAAGCAGTGTTGGGTAAGTTACTTTAAATTAGTAACTTAGTTACATTACTAGTTACTTCTATCAAAAGTAACTCAGTTACTTCAAGTTACTCGTTACTTTCAAAGTAACTAGTTACTAGGGAAAGTAACTTTGGTTTTACTCAGAATTCTCTTGTTAATGTGTTTCTTCCATAACTTTGCCAGTCTTCTAGCTTGCTTACTTGCCACAGTGCACTGTGCCACCTACCAATAGAAAGGAAAAGATAATGTGCATATTTCCACGAGAGAAATCCCACGCCTGGACCGTCATTGACTGCTGCCATGATTCTAGCCTACGTCACAGAGTCATGTGCGCCTTTTACATCCAACACAAAAACTGCAGTCGTGGTGCTTTCGATTGTACTCAGAACTCAGAAATTCTGCCTTCTGAATAGGAAGATGTAGGTAACACCAGACTGCAGATGAGCTGCATACAGGGCTGGACTGGGACAAAAATTGGCCCGGGCATTTTGACTAGAGACCGGCCCACCATTATAGGAAAAATCATAAAGCCTTTGAATGAAAACAAACGCTGTTGTGACAGTGATGTTCACTGTTCTGATGGTATATATGCATCAATCTATCAATCGTTTGTTGTAAGATTCAGATAATTATTTTTTAAAAGCTAGACATTTTAAATGAGAATAAGAAAGAAAAGTATTTCTTTGTGCCCCCTTTCCCTGTTAATGCCCTACCTGCCCCCTGGCAACACTTTGCTAGACCCGCCCCTGCACAGTTACCAGCTGTCAGCTACCTAAAAAAGGATCCTGGTGTTATTTGTCTCTCAGAAACAGTTCATAACTTCCCTTCAACTCATTCATGTCACCTAAAAGGTAAACCTGTTTCTCCATCACCTGTTCAGCTCTGATGATCCAGTAAGGACATCTCCTGGTTTCATCTTCATGTTTCCCTCTCACCAGATAACCAAACCATATCATGACCAGCAGCTTTTTTACAGCTGTGGCTCCAGCAAACATCAGCTGATACTAGAAATTAATATTAAATAAATTCTAACAACAGCTGATCAAGCTTAAACGTGCTGCTGTTGTTTAGCGCGACATCCGCTGGTTTCCTCTTTCGGCGCAAAGTGAGCGATAAACAAACAAGAGAGCCGATCAGCTGATCATTGATCAGTTTTCATGATTGAAGTAGAAACGGGAGAGGGAGGGGGAGAATGAGAGAAGAAGAGGCAGCTGTGCAGCAAAGACACAGAATAACTCCAGCTTTGTGCCTTTTTCATTGTAGCTGAATTACGGGACAAACTGTTCCTTTTCACCTCAATAAGAAACGCGTAATATTTTCTCTGAATACCAGACGGGACGGTTGGCAACTCTAATAACTTATGAACAAAATAAAGTTCAACATCATTAACTTCATAGCACCCACCCAGCTGTATAGAAACTCCGTCATGCTAGCTAGCACGCAGTACGGAAAAAGTCAGAATAACGAAAATAAACTCCACCTAAACTTGGTTCATATCTGACCCAGAGAGACTGCAGGTCATAACTTCTTACCTGAAGTTCAGTTCACACTTGGACCGGCGGCCGCCTCGGGTCTCTTTTCCTTCTGCGTCCCTTTTCCTTCATCCACCTGCTGGCCTCCACCACTTGCTAATGTTACTGAATCTGTGGAAGCTCCGCGATAGCCACCACACGAAGTAACGAGTAACGACCCTATCTAAATCCCAGTAACGAGTAACGCGTTCCTGATTTTGGCATAATAACTAGTTACCGTGCTCGTTACCACAATAATAACGTAGTTACTGTAACGCGTTACTTAATAACGCGTTAGTCCCAACACTGGTGGTAAGCAATGTCCCCTCCAGTCGTTGGAGGTCGTGACTCAAAAAAAAGAACACTTTACTGGTTACTGTAATGCAGTATGTTACTTAACTACCAGAGTAATGTGTTAAACTGCTTGTTACATTACTTTCTCGCAAGGCCATAAATGGACCTAAAACTCATTGTCACATAATTACCAGTTGACAGTATAAACCATAGGTTATAAATCCATGCACCAACACATATCCCTGAACTCTAGTGTTTACGTGTGAACACAAAGCCCACAACAAAAAGCAAAAATTAAAACCAGCCCAAAGAGACCTCAAAGCACTCGCCACAGCAGCTCTGCTGTAGAAACATGAAGAAATGGAGGCTGCAGTGCTGCAAACACTCAAAGCAAGTCCTACTCACCCAATCACATAGACAGTGTACAGCACTTTTACATTTATACACACACACTCCAGTACATGCACTGAAGGCAGTTATTTGCCCAAAGATATTTCAACAGAAACATGGAGAAGCCAGGGACTGATCCACCAGCCTTTCAATCTTTAGATGCCCCATGCTCACACATGCTCCACAGCTGTCTAAAGCCAAGGTGAAAAGGCTAAAAACTGCATTTTTTCCCACTTGAGGCTGGCTCCATACATTCCCATGTTAAAACGTCCAGTTTTACAGGGCTAAAATCATGCTTACAGTCCTGTACAATAGTGTTCTTGTCTAAGAACAGTTTCCCCTGCATAACAACTATGCAGTGGGCACTTTTAAAATTAGGGGTATGCCTACATTTTTTAACTGTTTTTCCGAGACAGTCACCACCAGGAAGTGGCAAAAACTTCCTGTTGGTGATTTTATATAGGACTATATAGAAGTGTCGCAAAGAGCAATGTTGGATCTTTTGCATGACGCACCTTTAAATGTAACTTTGTGAAGCTTGAAGCGTTTTAATTACTGGTCATCTGTGTGTGGAGAAATTCTGCAAATATGTATCTGTGAGTCACTGTATGAGGAGGTGTTGTAAAAGATGTGGCTGGTTGGAAAATATCACAGAATAAATTTAACTATTGGGTGATTTAACACTTTCTTACGGAATTCACATCAGTAGAGCTACCTACACTATGCACACATAATCTCATAATCACATCTTAACTAACCACATACAAAATATATGTTTGAAATATATTTATATGTGTAAATATTTTATTCATTTGTACTTTCTTCCAGAAAAGTTGCATAATAAAAATGCTTTATCTTGCCTCTCCAGATTGCACATGTGGTTTTATTTTCATATACTCCATGATATATCCCATTTGAGTGCCAATATGCAGTCATTTCGCCTATCTCATGTTTCCAGTTCCCCAGTCCTGCCTCTTCTCTTCCAGCTCTTTAGACCTACTCTCTCCCCCTCTCCTCCTCCTCCTTCCTTCACCCCTTTCTTCCTCTCTCCTCCCCATTTGAGATAATAAAAAAAAACATCTCCAAAGCAGAAAGTGCGCAATCTCTCAGATACACCCACGCGCACACACGCACACACACACGCACTATGATATAACCCAACTTTAAAACTCTGTCTTCCTTTCTTTTTTCTTGTTCTGCTGCTGTCTAAGCCCAGGTTCCCCAGCGTCATCTTTATCTGGTTATTTGAGAGCCTTAACAATGCTCTGAGAGACAGAGGCACGAGGAGCACGTGAGGGGAAGTAAGAAGAGAAAAGTAGCGATGCACGGCGAGGAATTTTATGTCGGTCTCCTAAAGTACAGCTTCAGGTGTCATTATGAAAATAGATCCTGCTTTGGTACACAGGTCATGTCACTGTAGCATAGCTTATGGCGTGCTGTTCAGCAGCAGTGCTGTAGTTATTCTCTGATGTAGTATGACATTATCTGTTTGACCCTTAGTGGAGCTCAGTCATGCTTAGCAGCTAATGCTGCAGTATATCTGTCAAACTTTGCATTCTTACACAGAAGATTTTGCCATCAAATAGTTGTAGATTTAACAGTGGTGTGAAAACTCACAAGTAAAGAAAAGAAGACTTTCTGATTTCTAACTAAAGGCCATGTTGTATGAGGGTGCAAGAATTTCTACATTTATAACCGTGGTTAAAAGCAAAAGTAAAAATTTAGTTTTTTAAAATTAGCAAAAGTGTTATTGACATTGACATTGTGTAAGACAGAAGTGCAAATTGCATAAATAAATATTATGTACACTAGAAATCTAAGAAACACATCTGCATGAAGGTAAATTACAAATTATGTTTGGGATCTGATGCCTGACAAGTGTGTTCATTTGTAACATAATGAAGAGTTGTTATACAGTTTAACTATGCAATTCAATTCAATTGTATGTATAAAGCCCCAAATCACACATATAAACACACGCAAACATAAATAGATATATGTGTGTGTGTATGTGTGTGTCCATTTTTCTGCATTTACTCCCTGGGGGAAAAAGAACTGGTCATAAGAAGCTCAAAAACTTTCTATTGACAATAATTTGTTAATTGTTGATTCATAAAATAAGCAGGTTAAAAGTCTAGAAATGATTAAAGTGAAGTAGGCCAATCTTGGGTAATAAAAAAACCTGAAGAAGACTTCAGGTGAACCACGAAGAGCAGTTTTCAGTACTGAGAGTTTGCCATCGAGACTAAACATTTTGCATAAGTGGCTACTAGAATGGTAGAAAGATACAAATTTGTAGAAGCCTTTGAAGCCATCTTCCACAAAAACAGAGGTGCTGGTGTGATGTGATGTCCAGTCTCGATGTATAACTGGATGAATTATGGAGTCCACGGAGTAAGACTTTACTGCATCCTAACCCTGGAACATACCGAGAACGTAACTGAAGAGATATGCAAAGAAAAGGGTGGAAGTTTCTGTAACAGCCAAGTCAGTATTAGGATCTCAATGCAACTGAGCTGCTAAATACTGTAATCTAGACTGTACAGCAAAACAGAGCAAGACCTGTGAACAGACATCTAATGACAGCCTGGCAAAGGATCACATTGAGGAAATGCATCCAGTGATTACAAAGGACTTTGCAATCATTAAGCCTAACATTTGAACTTTGAAGAAGTTTTGTTCTCCTAAATGGTTAATGCTACATTAGATTTCCTCGATATTGTTTCACATATGTGTGCTTTTTCTTCGGTTTCTTTTCTTTCATTATCCCTCCTACATTCATTTTCAGGTTACCTTAAAAAAGCCAACCACTCCTCCACTGTTTTAGATGATAACAGGACAGTTTCCAAACTCACATTTATTACTACTACCTTAGTTGAAGGAAACAATATCCTTAATAAATTCCAATCTTGTTACAGACAAAACCACATCACTGAAACAGCTGTATTAAAAAATAAGTGCTGACATAAGATGAACCTTCCATTTGAGTCCTCCTAGATTTATCGGCAGGCTACGGTTAACAGATTACAAAACTGGTGGGCATCATTGGTACTGCGCTCAAATGGTTTTCATCCAACAGTTCAGAATTCATATTAACCAATGTGTGTCCTCATCTGCAACCCTCATATGTGGAGTTCTCATGGCACAGGTCTTGGACCAATTCTGTTTTGATTTTTAATTTTTAGTTTTAATCTCCTGTCACTGGTATGCAGATGATACACAGCTGTACTTTTCTGTTAAGCCCAAAACCCTCAACAGCCTCTCTAAAAGTACTAATTGGATGTATTCAAATGTCCTCCATCAACTGGCCCTGACTGACCTTCTCTGTCAGTACATCACCCCCTCACCAGCTGAGGTGACAAAAGTACACACATTCTGTACTTAAGTGGAAGTATAGATATGTGTTAAAAAAATACTCTGGTAAAAGTTAGAGCGGATTGTAGGAAAAGCTGACTCAACTTCTTTATTCAAGTGAAAGTGAAAAAGAAGAGACTAAAATGCACTCAAAGTAAGAAATTTAAAAGTAGATCTTCGGTGGATATTTCTAGCAGCTATTTTTGTGCAAAGATGACTAAAAGCTGTGCAATATTAATAGAATAATAAGCAATACTGATAGATAAGATTACATTGGACATTATAATACATTTTTTACATAATTTCCTCTGGGATTAGAGTATTCTAATTCTAATCCTACTGACTTTTAGTGTGATTTGGTAGGTGGGGAACAACCTGGCTCACTGTGGGGAAAAGAATCACAACTCGCAATAATTTCTGTTCAGAGCTCCACTAAAATTTGCTAAAAATCCACACACAGCCCAGTACTTACTCTTTGACTCCCATCACCCACCCAGGGGATTATTACCTGTGACTCTACACCAATTGTTCTAGACCTGAAGAAGCCTCTCAGAGAGATGAAATGTCTTGAAAACCAAGAAGTCCAACTGTTTTATTTTTAATCTCTGAAGATGAGCAGGACAGAGTGTATCGGAATGAATTGGAATTTCAATAAGAATAAATCAAATGAAAAATGTAGTCAGCTTATGACTATTATTTGAAAGCAACTAACAGCTTTTTTAGACACAAACATCAATAATCCCTTCATGGTTATAGTTTTGGAAAGGCTAACAGCCAAAATATAAATGCTGAGTTGTGTGTTATTTATTTGCAGTGCAGACTAATAATATGAGCTTCAAAATGCCCCTGCAGATCAGCACTATCCTGGTGTGTCATGAAAAGCCAGATGTATCAGCTCTTAAGAGCAGTTAATGATGCGGCTTTGCCTGCTACGCCAGCTACAGACCCCTGGTCTCAAAAGGCTAAAAAAAGCATGACGATTCCTATTTCATATTTGTAGGTTATATGAGTGTTCTTGGCATGCTACTGAGGAGAATGCTGGAATCGAAGTAGTGGGCGGGGGGGATCTATCAAAGGCTCCATGCTCAGAATGGAAAAGAAGGTACCTTTAATCATCTGCTTGTGTGAGATGTCACACGGTTGCTAGGTTACAGGTCAGCCCAGAGAAGCTCCTGAGTGTTATAGAGATGCCTTAGTGTGTATAATGTGTAAGCATGTCAAATTCTAATTACAGTCATACGTGATGATTTAATTCCAGAGCTCGACATTAGCAAATGATCGTGGAGATGTCTTGATGACGTCTTCCCATTTCTGTTTGTTACTGTGCTGCAAACATTCCGCACAAGTCCAGCATATGCAAAAATCATCAAGATGGTCATCTGACTAGAGGGTCAGTAATCCTGCGATCATGTGGCGATTGCTGTCGCTGCTCACTGGTCACGTCTGTGCTGTTTTCACACTATACACCTCTCAGGAACCACTTGACAGCCAGACTGTGTCCACTGCCCATCCTAAAAACTCACATCCCACTCCTTCTGACTGCTGAGAAACGTGCTGCTGAGATATATCACTAGCAGTAATTTCCATGACAGGCGTGTTACAAGCTGATAAATAGTACAATGTTTTCTCAGCCTGTAATTCTATTTAACCCATTCTTTCCACTTCTCTGACCTGCGACTCTCAGCCATGGCAGAATGGCTGGATTAGCCACTCTGATTCCTGCTACAGCACTGCAAGCAGGTCTTGTCTCCTCGCAGCCTCTGGCTTCTCATATCCTGTCACAGCCAGCAGACTCAGCTGTTATGCAAACCAACTGCGAGAGGAGCAGTTTTTGGCTTTGGCTGGAAACTGGGGTAATTAGCTTTGACAGAGCTGATGAGTTGCTAATTAAATGTTTATCTGAATCTGGCATCTGTCGTAAAACAAATGTCTGTTAGCTGCCTACAATCTGTGGATTATCAGAAATAACTGGGGTTGGGTCCTGCATCCAGGCAGATAAGCAGAGAGGACGGTGTTTTGAGCAGTCAGGCGGAAACTAGTCACAACAACAGCACCTACTGTGTACATGTTAGGAGCTTAAACTCACCCGTAATGGTTAGATGATTCTGTCAGTCCACATTCAAGCTGGCACTTGTGTACCAACAAATGTTGTTACAAGTACTGATTAACTCATTCACTGCCATTGACGTCTATAGCCGTCAATTGCAGTGAATGAGTCAATGGGTTTAACTCATTCACTGCCAATGGCTGGCAGTGAATGAGTTAATATCAGTTTGAAAATCTGTTATCAAAGCTAATTTTTGACTTTTTAATACATTAGTTAAGAGTTATACATCTTTGTTTGTTTTCGTGACAGGGGATTATCTTTAAAGGGAAACCTTGACCTTTGACGATATTTTATTTTTGCAGTTGTTTGTGTTTTCTGGTGTGACACTGGATGCAGATGTTCACTTTTCTTGGCATTTCTCATAAATTCAAGGTTTCTTAATGTGATAAATGTTTGAGTTAAGACTAGGTTTTTGTACTATATGCACTATGGGTAAATACAGAATGTGGGGTTGCTAGTTGTGCAATTAACAGAAATTACATCTGGCATATAATAATGAAGAACAATTTAACATGCATGAACACCAAATAATAATAAAACACATGTAATTGCAATGCATAGAAAAAGGCAGTTGCTCAAGCAAACACATTCCAAAAACAGTAGTTTCTAAGGCTGCATGGCTCCAAAACCCAGACTCTAGTGTTAAAATGCCCAGCTGTACACCTTTAAACAGAATGTTTACAACCTGGTCCAAACTCTTTTAAGCTCTATGGATAGTTTTCAACTTCTTAATCACTGCACGTTTGATTTTTTCAAATCACTTGGTTACAATTTGTTCATACATTGTTCTGTAATATGGTTCCGTAAGTTTACAAATGCTGCTTGCTAACAATTTGCTAGTGGTAGGTAATAACTTAGCACTCCAAACAATGCTAATAGTGAGGGTTCAAAATGTGTGGTCCAGAAACCGGTGCGTGATGTCATGGCAGCTGTGTCCATTTGTTAGCTACACAATGATATTGTCACCATAAGTGAATCTTCTTTTAACAAGCTAAAAATTATTTCAAAAAATTTCACACTCAACCTTTTGACCATTACGAGTGTTTGTTTAATATTGTAGAATCTGTAGTCTACAATTTAAAGCACCTTGAGGTGACAGTTGTCGTGAATTTGGGACATATAAAAGCCTCAGACTTGTCATCGTGGCTGCACATATACAGCACGTATGCGATTTGAGACACCCTAATCTTTTTTTTAAAGATGCTATCACCTGAAATCCTCCTGCTGAACTGTATAACTTTTGTTTAATTATGTAGTTATTAAGATAAAGATCTCTGATAATGCAGATCTTATACACAAACAGAATCAGGAACAAACAAACTTTTATCCAGTGTAATGAAGGAAGTTTTAAAGTCTTTGGGGATATAATGACACATTTTTTGTAGGAGTACAAAATAAAAGTTTTGTGGCTTTCTTGTTTTTGTCTCTCAGTTATTTGTAAAATACTGCGTTCCACCAAACAGCTTCACATGTCCAGAGTAGAGAAGATCAGAGCTGATCATCATGCAGATACAGTCAGTTGTTGCTATGATTTCACAATGACAAACTTCATGAGGTGAGAGTGAGAGTGAGAGATGTGGCGCTTTGAGGTTTTTCAGAGCTGGGTACTGCTTTGTCAGGAGAGTTGGTTGTTGCTACATACATCACAAGAAGACTTGCAAATCATTTTTAGGCCTGAAAATATTTTATTAAGCCTGTTATGTCTTTGGGACAAAACTGTTGTTGTGTCAGTATTTATGAATATTTTAATTATGGCTGAAAAAAGAACTGAACATCAGACTCTTTATACAAGGCACTGCATAGCAAATGTTTTGTTTTGTTGTAATTTTTTTTAAATTGTCTTCGACCACCCGTGTAGTCACAGACTGAAGTGGTTTCAGTTTACAGACAACAGATGTTTCTTGGAAACGGTAAAACAAAGTGTCTTTTATTTTGGCTTTTCTTTGGATCTGAAGTTTAAAGTCGCTCTAACCCACTCATCCAGTCTGGTTTCATTGATTAGCTTTTGTTGAATTCATTAGTCTGTCATTCAGATTTGTTTTCCATCCAACACTATGAGTGCTGAATTATATATGCAATATGTACATTTAATGTAATGGAATTTATGTAGCCCCTTCTGACTGACTGACCGGAGAAAATGCTTTTAGACCACGAGTTATATTTAATCACACATACATCACTTTTTATTCTGTGCAATTAAAATGGACAAGAGAAATACAATGATTTATGTGATCTTAGTTACAAGAGGTTGTGTAAGTTCATAGTTGTCGAAGATCTGCATATATTTGAATTAGATGGTCATTATTGTGGTTAAAGTATTCATGTTAACAATATCATTATGAAATGTTTGAATAACTATAATGCTACTAGTGAAACTCATCAACAATTTGGTAATTGCTTCATCTTTTTTTTTAATTTAACCTCTTAGGACCTGACATCCACATATGGTGACATAACATTTTGGGTTGTCTAGACCACAGTACTAAACTTTCCTCTTTCAAATGAGCCATATTGCTCAAAAGGGCGCAATTGTTGTTTCTCATTTTGTTTTGTACTCAGGAGAAATGTTGTGTTCAGACACCAAATAAAGAGTTTTGCACATCATTACTCAGTTCTATCAGACACTATAAAGCCAAATAGCAAAGAGAAATGAAAAATGCCTGCCATGAAAGACTTCAGGTCTTAGGAGTTTACAACAAAATAGTTTTTGTAGTATTTATGATTGTATTACATTTTTGACAGAGGATGCATTACTTTATGTGACAAATGCAAATATATGTATTTTTTGTATTTGTCCAGGGGTTGTGCTGAGCAGCAGCTCCTGTTTTTGCTTTTTGCTTATTTCATTTTAGTGACTTGATCACTTGATGAAACTGATATTTCTTGCTTATTGTGACTCATACGAAGGTGAAATAGCAACTTTTTGCTTTGGATGTCCACAGCTTTTCCCCCCTTCTTGACAGCAGATAATCTTCACCAGCTGATTGTGCTGACAGTTCTGCTGAATGTAAGGTCTGTAATTATGGAGGAGACACAGAGGAAACAATGGCAGTTCAGAGTTGGACCTGTTTCATGTGTTTCATGGAGCATTGCAGCGTTGAAGTGAGACACTGCCGAACTCTTACTTCCCAGACCACAGTGTTACCATACCTGGCTTTGTGGCTTTTCAGACAGAGAGGATGTTATTCTGGTGAGAAGAGATGTGATGCAATCCTGCTAGCTGTTGGAATGCGTCCACATGACTCACTGAGGAAAGTCGTCTTTGGTGTTGCTGTTTGAATCCAGTTTGAATCGACACTGTTTGGATTCTGCTGCCAGCAGAGGTCATCCGAATGACTGTGGCTGTGGTGAATGGATGTGAATAATTAGTGGATCCTGAATACTCTGTGCATTACTTACTGGACATGCACATGAACAGCTTCTCTAACAACTGTTTCAATTCTGCTGAATCACCTCACACAAGCACATCTGCATTCATGTTTAAATTGAAGCTACTTATTTTCTCATATTTAGGTTTTTGGTTTATTGAACACTTCATTGTTTTGTATTTTATGCTTAACTGAGCTCTTTGATTAGTGGAAATATTTACCTTTATGAACTATTTTATTCCATATTTGTTGTTTTTTTTTATGCAGTGCATGTATTTTAATACTAGCAAATCTAAGTTGTTTTTCATGCTATGACTGCTTTAATGCTGGATTTTCCAAGTTTTAGGATAAATATATTTCTTATGTTTTTTCTTATGTACATTTGTTTCCATTCCCTTTAGTTATATATGTTTTGCATATTTAAGTATACTTTATTTTGCTGTGTTTTTTATGCGACACTCTGCACAACTGATGATTTGACAGTCTAGTCACCTTTACCGCTGCATGATGAATCTGGGCTGTGTGCTCTGTCATGTGTGGTGCTAAACATTGAAAATTAGCGTGCTTTGCCTCGAGGAGATGAAGATTTCCTCAAAGGCAATCGAGGAAATGATGATCTGATTGATTTCCTCGAAAGCAATCAATCAATCAGACTACAATCTGACTACTGCCCTTCTTCTGAAGGGCAGTAGTCAGATTGTAAGTATTTGAGGAAAAGAAAATAAAGAGTAATTATGACTTGAAATAGCTGGCTTGAACATATCGCCACAATGTATTACACGTTGGCTCGACACAGTGAGTGTTTTGGCAGGTGCCGGGCCACTGTCATGTTCTTTTGACCTTTTTCAAGATATCCACAGCAGCTTAAAAAATATCAAATAAAATAACATAAATCATTCCCTCTATTGTCATCTCTGAGGGCAGTAGAAAGCGTTTCATTTTACAGGATTTCAGTTTCGTACCTGTCATCGTGTTTGCTGTATATAAAAAAAATAAAGCATTTTCCCCACAGCGGACTAAAGTTGCAGCTTTCTATAAGGAAGATGAAACCCAGAAAAGAGCCCACTGCCTTTTTTGTATGTCTAAACTACATCCTCTGAATGTCACAGGGAAACTGAAAATGTCTTTCTGTTTCAAATCCAGACATGACAGTGCTCACTGACCGCACTCAGAGCTGGCGAAAGCAAGGACCAAATGGAAAAGTACAGAAATGGAGATTGAATTTTTAACCAGCAAAATAAGACCTCTGTTCCTGTATCATGTGAGCATTAAATGCAGAACACATGAGTAATGAAATACATTGTTGAAGAAATGTGTGCTATTTGAGATGTGGAAAGACAGTTTGAAAGCTGCTGATTATTTTATGGAAGACCATGTTCTGCACCTCCTCCTCCTCGCACCGCTTGAGCTGCAGTCATTGTTGTAGCCAGCCTTCCTCTCACTCTTCAGCTGCTCTCCCATTCATAGATTCTTTTTGACTGCAGTCTCATATTTTCATTTAAATGCTGATGGGCTCGAGGATCAGTGTAAATTGCAAATGCAAACTTTTTCCATTTTTTTCTTATCGCTCTTTAAAAAAAACAAAAAAACAAACTTGTGTGTTTATGGAGGAGTGCAATTTGCAGACGCTGTTGTTTGCTGCGAGAATTGTCCTTCACACCCATGGATTTCCATGAATTTAAACAAGGTTTGAATTTGCAATGACCAGCATTAAATTAAACCATATTAATTCAGATGTCATATAAAAGCACTGCCCAGAAAAACCCAGAGTGCCATACATGCAGAAACTGTCAGTTAAACAGCTGGCTGTGGGATGCTGTCAGAAAAGGTGCGTGACCCCCACCGCTGTACAATCAAACCTGTACAGCTGGCAGATTGGACCTGTAATTACACAGACAATTTTCTGAGGCATAGCTGTTCCAGAATCATAAATAATCTTATTGGTTGCTATACTTCAGTGGGCAGCGACAAAAGCGATGTTTGCACAGTGTGAGCTTCTTAAATTGAGGTTAAGAAGGTATCGTCATTAGATGAAACGCAGCACTTGTTGTTTGTTAAAGCTGATTAAAACAACCTGTTTGTCATACTGAAACAAGAAACCTTAAAGGGTGCTCTGTAAACCCAAAGTTACTGTTGCATGAAGTTCACACAGGACCTAAAAACAGCAGCAGCAGCATATATCTATTAAATCCATAATGCTCAAACTACAGAGAAATGCACTTACCCCAGTGCAACTCAATAATGTAGACATCACTTATCCACACCACAGACACAGACAGCCTTCAGAACTACAAAAGATATGGTCCTGTAAGTGAGTTTAACTATTTCTAACTATTATTTTACAATATAGACGCTAGACCTTTATGTCTAAAAATGCCCTTTTGAGTAAGATAAGGAAGTTCGAATTATTGTTTTGTTTAAGGTCAAAGTATAGAGATATCTATGTAATTTTGGTGTGTGTCAACACTGTATATATATAGTTATATATATAGTTATATCTCATATAACTAGTGATGTAGTAATATTATCAGTTGATCGCCTAGTGGCCAGTCACGTGTAAATGATGCTTTCTGGTTTTAGTTTTCGATCAGAAAGAATTAGATATGAAAACAAGTTCTACAGGACATCTACAGTTAGTAACTACTACAAAGCAGCCTTACCTTGCCTTGCCAGGCTTGATTTTCACAAGATGAGATTCTGCAAATCATGTGAGGATGAAGCTGTTCGTTTGAATGTGCAAATATTTGTACAGACACATAAAAATATGCATATAAATGCAAACTCTGTTTTTTGACTTTGTTCTTTGAAGAGGTAAGGATAAGCACAACAGGATGGATGGATGCATGTGATAGAAAAAGACGATTGGTCTTTTTAGATCGTTTCCAAGTACACGTAGCAGACACTTGGTTTTTACTGCAATTCACAAGTCAAGTTTTGCAGGTCTACTAGCGACTTGTCTTTGCATTGCACTCTTGATGATTAATCTCCTCGGGCTGACTTTTTTTTTGCCTCGAGCAAGGCCTGTAATCCTGAAGAAGCTATGAAGGAAAGAACAGGGTTTCAGAGATGGAGCTTTTCCATCTACCATCCAGCAATCATCATGGGGAATGTGAGGTGTTTGGACAGCGAGCTGAGAAAGACCAAAAGAAACGCACTGAGTATAGTTTGATGTGTAGTTTTAGTGAGATATTTCCACACTCACACATCCTAGACCACAATATGAAATTTCAAAGCTTTTTAGGTGCAATAGTATGTTAATGGTATAAAAAAGGCAGATCTGTTACATCTGTTGTCTTGGGTTTGCTTTAGTTTTTTGTGAAACATGCCAGGCCTTAGAATACAGATAAGATAAGATAAGATAAGATAAGATAAGATAAGATAAGATAAGATAAGATAAGATAAGATAAGATAAGATAAGATAGAACTTTATTAATCCCTCGGGTGGGTTCCTCTGGGAAATTCGATTTCCAATAAAGCACAGCACGACAGAAGTTACACTTTCTTTATGAACTTTATAGATTGTGAAATAAATTCTAAAATCTGGAAATTAGTTACAATTTTGCACTTTTAAGTCACCACTATTGAACTTCAAAGCTACTGCGTGTTCCACGTAAAACATTCATTAAATCAGGCTACAGTAGTGTGATCCTGCTGAAACTTAACGTTGGTGACACTGAGGATATGCAACCCTGGTGTAATTTATTTTTGCCTAACATTAGCATTTTATTTTTTTTTCACTCCAGTGCCACAAATGATAAAAGTGGCTTAACTTTGTGAAGATGTGTAATTACACACACACACACACACACACACACACATATATATATATATATATATAGTGATACATGGAGAAAGAGAGCGAGAGCAGAAGACACAAACCCGTGCCTGCTGCTCTCTGGCCGTACAGTACATGGTCGCCTGCTCAACCACTGAGCTAAACCAGTGCACAGATTTGTCAAATTTGTGAAGCACAGACGAAACAGACGTATCTCTCCAAGAACAATGTTGCATGTTTAGAAAAATATGGATGGTTTATTTGTCCCTACTTTGACAAGCATTATATTCCATTTCCATGATGTTCAAGTCTTCTGAAGTCAATGAAACACAGTCTACATCCAAATATGAACAGTGGTATATCATTTGTCAACAACACATTCATTCACTTTTCGTCCTACAAACAGTTTTTGCAAAGACACACACAGTATAGTATTAATTTATCCGGTCAAATACTCGGTTAAGTGGGCTTCTATTCTGAACTCACGAAACAGTAATGGTTTATAGTTGTTTTTTAAGAATCTATTGAAAACAGACAGTCTAATATAAAGTCCATCCAGTACAGACTTGTCCATAATACTGCTTCTAGAATAGCTTATTTACAATCGTCTACTGGAAGCAAAAGAGGAAACAAAAAAGAAAAAGAAGAGAAAAAACGCCATTGCTTTAAGAACAAAACGAGCTAGCCATTAATATTAAAATTCAAAATTAATAATCAAAAACAGAACATAATGTTTTTTTCATTGATTGTGCTTTGTAACCCACAAAACCACTTCATTTTTCGAAATAGAACACCTATCAGAGGCACCAAATAGGAGTGCTGATAACATCCAGTTCAATTTCTCTCATTGAGATTCTCTACAACTATGAGTAGGACAGGGCATACAAATGGTTCCTTTTTTTCATTTATTTATATATTTATAAAGTTATTACAGGCTCATTCTCTCAGTTCATCACCTGTGGTGGTGTTATGTCGCACAACAGAAGTCACGTAGGAATCGGTTCGTGTGTTTAACCATGCAAAGCCCTTTAAGATTTGCCAGAAAAGGTCACAGAATAGATTTGTTGGACAAAAGGGGGCTGATAAAGGCATAAACAGACACAAATGGTGCTTTCCCACTAAAACATACACAGAATGGTGCCAAAGCCTGTGGATGAATAGGATAGGCAAGACAGTGACAATAATAGTAGGCAAGTTAGCAGGATAATACTACACCTTCCCCATCCATAACCTCCTCTGGCTTCAGATCTGGCTGGGCCTATGTATGCAATGTACAGTGTAGCTCGTTTTCCCGGTCTCTCACAGTAAGTAAGTGGAAGTTCTTGGTCCTGGAATCTCTAATTTGGCAGAAGCCTTGGTCAAAGAAAACAAAATTGCCACCATCCTACTCTAAAAGGAGGCCAATATACCACCGTTTGTCAAGCAGACCCAGCCCCTGGCATTCAGCAGTGAGTATTCCTGAACATTTACACAGTCACCTCAGTCTTGCTGCCTGTGCGGTAGTGCTGTGGCTGTTGTTGCTGCTGCTGGTGGTGCTGTGGGATGTAGTGGAGTTGTTCCACAGTGTGAGTCCGTCTCGAGGCAAATGCCTGCCTCTTATTTGCTGTCTGGTTCATGGCTAAGGTGTTGGAGTGCCCACTCCCGCCTGCTCCCTGTACCCCACTTCCGCTGCCTCCACCACCGCTGTTGTTAGAGGCACTGGGATGGGAGTGCATTTTGGTCATCTTGTAGCGATCCATTAGAGGCGTAGTTGGAATGAACACGTCTGTGTGTGAGATAGCCCGTGACATTGACTTGTCACTGCCATAAAACCCGCCAGAGATACTGCTGACCATGCCGCGCTTCAGCGACCTCATCAGCTTATCTGGCGAGAGCAGAGGATCCTGGGACAGGAGGCGGTCTTGTGAGTATAGACGTTCTTGTGAATAGAGGCGATCTTGGGAGTAGTGGCGGTCTTTTGAATAAAGATGTTCCTGTGACAGGAGTCTGTCCTTGGAGTACACACGGTCCTTGGAGTAGAGGCGATCTTGGGAGGTGTGGCGGTCCTGTGGAAGAAGACGCTCCTGGGATCGAAGACGTTCAGCAGATAGGAGCTGTTCATCGGACAGGATCCTACCTCCGTACAGGGAAACACCGTTAGAAGACATGGTATAATCTTGCTGGGGGGCTCTTTGAGGGGACAGGACACGATCTTGGGACATAGCCCTCTGGACACGACGGGGCCTCTGCCTCTGCTGAGACTGCTGCTGTGAGGACTGTGACTGCGGAGGGGCCTGGGAGATGGAGGACTGTGGGGGCTGGCTCTGCTGTTGTTCCCGGTGCTATCGAGCAAAAGACGGATGAGGTGAGTTTATTCATAAACTCAGGGGTAAAATGCTCTGCTGCCGACTACTTCAGAATAACTTCTAACATTTAAATCTGGAAACTTGTGCTCTTGCATCATAGATACATAAAACTTGATAGTACATGACCTTGTTTTGAAGCGTGCACTATTGAACGGAACACTTCTGTACCCACCTGTTCTTGACTCATTTTGAGAACATGAAGGGGAAGAGTGCTTCTTGCTGCCAGGTCGGGCAGGTGGCGCTTACGAGTGTAGTAGTCTTCGACTTCTTTATCTGCTGCAGAGGACACAGTGGGGAAAAAAAGACACGAAGTGAAGAGGCAATTCAAGGAGCGAAAGAAAGAGAAAACACGGGTAGGTACAGAATGCTAGGGGAGAAATCGTGTAACGTGGAATTGGAGAACACGGCACACAATGCAGAGAATAGTGTTGGGAGACCCATCGTATTTCACCTTTCCAAGCTCATAGAGGGGAATAGAAAATAGAGGCAGAGTATCACAGTCAGACCACATTACATGCTAGGCACATAACATCCACATATCCAGACTTGATCAGGGATGCTGCAGGCAGTTCTGGCTGTGGGGGATAACTTTTCAAAGGTCATTTGAAAGTCTATAAACAAAAAACATCATATACAGACATGGAGGGAACCACGCAGGCACCTCACATATATGCATGCTGGAAATCTAATAGGATTATTACACAATCACATCAACACTGAAGCTGGGAGTGTTTCATATAAACTCGAGTGGGGGTTTTCTTTCGTATTCCTGTGTGCAACCAACAAAAACCTCCAAACCAAACAATGAATATAACATGCATTTAAAGGCAGATCAAAAAGACAAGAATACATTTGCAAAGACGAAGTGTAGGAGTGAATGTAGCATTAAATTCATGCCACACGACAAAAACACATGCACAGAGATCTGTATCGACCAAATAAATACATAAAAAAACACACACGCACACACAAAGTGATGCACATTTACAAAAACTTGACGTCTTGTTATAAAGACAGTAGCATAAACCATTCAAAAATGGAAACATTTATAAGTCTGTGAATGAGCGTTTAACCCGCACAATAAGAGACAGGTGAATGCCACTGCCATTGATGGTGGAAAGGTATAATGAGAGCAGATCTCTCCACCTTATTGAGAATTCGTAGATGGCTTTTCGGTGCGAGTCTGTCTTTTTCAATAATGGTACAGCAGTGTTCACACCACCTGTCCAAATTACTCTCATCCAAATCCCCTTCAGCGCCGAGTCACGGGTGCTTGCTGCAAATCGATTCATTATGAGAGATAATAAAACAAGATGTTCCTTTCTCAAGCATAATAGTCTTCAAGATTTGGGCAGCGCATTGCAAACTCATCAACCATATTACCAGAGTGAATGAATAACTCATGATATATAGTGTCCTGCACTGCAATGGGCTAAGTGCTTTTTTTCTCTTCAGTTTGATACCAATTTGCATTAATAAGCAGTACCATTCTTCTTTTATTATCTCAACAATGAAAACTCCGCTCGATGTTCCCTCCAGCGCAATCCGGCATGATCTATCATTGTGCAGACACTAGTTGAGCAACAAAAAGAAACAGCAGAGCCTTTTGGCTATTTGCTGCAGCAAATAATTTGCTTTTGAAGCAAAAAGAAAGTTGGGAAGACTGAAGGAAGGACACCGCCAAGGGATATTTTTCCATTTCAGAACTGTCTCTTTGGTGGGGTCCTATCTCTGACAATTGAATTCATTTGGTTTTGTTTTACGGTCCATCAAAAGCTATTATGTTAATTCTCACAAGCATTCTTCAAATAAATTGTGGTTGTTTTTATTTCTCCAAAACAACTGAGAACCAGTAAATACTACTGCAAACTTGTTTTACCATTTAGTTTCAAATGGTGCCTGGCAGCTCTAAGTGGGAGCCAGTGCAGAGCGACCCCTGACGGGATGAGTTGTAGATGTCCATCTTTCATTTTGACTTGAGCCAGCAGCGAAGCAGGACACTCATGATGAAACTACACAAGCCGTAATGGATATTTGTATTTCACTTAGAGAATAGCATGAGACGAGAGCTCATTATGCTGTAGAAATTCACCAAAGAAGCGCTAAATTAATACCAAGCCAGGCCAGACGCAAGAAGCCGCTGATATATTTGTGATTCAAGAGAAATCATGGCTGCGGCGAGGGAAGCAGGGAATATCAATGAATCTGAGTTTTTTTTTGAGGTGATTAGGCTGCTTTTTTGACAGCTCAGAGTTGAGAAGGGGATACTTTCTGGCTTTAATTCATAGTGCCCTCCATCCACTTAGATGTTTAATCAACGGCGAGCTGCAAAAAGTCCAGAAAAAACATATACGGGTACTTTTTTCTACAGTTTAATGTCCAGAGTTACAGCAGGTGAGCCATTGTTACATCTGAAATACTTCAGAGCCCTTCAGAAAGTCCCAGCCTGGAGTCAGGAAAGCACACTTAATGCAGTGTTTTTATCATGCAGGGCTTTAGGATCAGGGCAGGGCGCCTATTCTTGCATTATTGCAGTGAACTTGGACCTACTGAGTTTCTTCAAGGACGAGAACCGGTTGAGGTCGGCTTTGACGGCCGCCTCGTAGGAGGGTGGCAGGTGTGACAGGCTCTGGAAGGAGCGTGAGAAAGACAGGTCGTAGGGCTCCGTCTGCGAGGTCAGGATGCCACTTATCCGATTGTTTTCTGGAGACACATACATACATATACAGACACAGAAGAGGGAAAAAGGGGGGGAAATGGGCAGGCTGACGTCTCCTACGCCAACCCCCCAAAAAAGGAGACCCCAGGCAACAATCACAGAAAGACCACCTGCTGTGAAGAAAAACGAGTGAGCTGGCAGACAGGCTGGAGTTTCAGCTGTACAAATATTTGCTGGAGGCAGAGGTCCTTTGAAATAATCTCCAAATTAATCTCGTCAGTATAAAATAATAATTCCAACCAAGGGAGCCACTGAGTACATGGAAGCCCTGCTCCTCTTCTGGGAGTTTGGGGGTTGTAGTGACCTAAGAAAAAATCTATTTTTGTACAAATACACATGAACTCACACATGAGTACATATAAAATATGTTTTGAATAGCTGGTTTTATAAACCACATAGAGTTAGCAGCTTACATTTCATACTTTGTATCTCTGAGGTGTGAGTCTTTACTAACTCTAACTCTAGACAATCAGAATATGTAGTTTTTGTTTTGATTAAGTTGTTCTCCTGTGTCTTAGCAATCAGGGAGCAAAGAAAATAATCATTCTAAGTGACATGAACTTTCTTTCTTAATAGTCTATTGTGCCTTTCTCCAAACTATAAGGGTATGGCAGAGTTAGAGTCATCCCTTATGGTGACTAACCTCAGAGGGTTAAAGAAAGAAACTTCTGAAGGAAGGTACATGTGCAAGGGTTGGAGAATGACCGAGATAGATTTTGAGAACTATCACACTTTATGTTGCTGAAATAGAAAACCCAGTCCACTCGTACTAAAGTGGAGTGAGAGAGTTACGTATCCTGTTGATATTTCAGTAAACTAGACTATTAAAGATAGTCATGGCTATAAAACATTTCTTATTTGATAACCCTTAACATTAAAGCCAAACGGGTTGTGTAGGTTCCCCTATGCCAAAGCTACTGTAACCCTTCTAGACACGACACCCTAGGTCCTTTGGTATTAAGCACCAAGATATTAGGACCAGATTCTTTTAGTCATACAAGTTGCAAGGTGGAGCGTCAAATCAATTAGATTTGTTTTCCCAGCACATCCCACACATGCTCAGTTAAATCAGATGGGAATCTGGAGGCTGAAGGACACCTTGATCTCTTTGTTACATTCCTTAAACTATCACTCCAAAATTGTTGTATTCTGGAACCACATATTATCCTGCTAGAAGATACTTTCTGCCTAATAAAGCCTACTACCTTTTGACAGGTGCTGTTATTACAAATGATGGAACTGAACTGACCTGATTTTAATGTTGTAACTTAGTTGAAATACTTCTATCACTTTGGTTGTAGGCTTTCTATGGTTTGTACCATAGCTCTAAAGTTCTAAGTCTTATTTGTCTTAATCATCCCTCTGTCCTTTAAAGTTCAGCAATAGTTTGCTGAGGAAAAAAGTTGAATATCTGCCTTTAAGAAACTGTTGCATATTTTAAAACTCCAACTTGTTGATGCCAGTGATGGGGGAGTATAGGCGGACACATCAGCCACTCAGTGAGTGTTTGGTGTGGGACTGACTTGACAGGCGATGCGGTGGTTTGACGGGAGGAAACAGTGGTCCAAACAAGGAAAGGCAAGGAAAAAATAGACAACACACCAAACAACAGATGTGTGCTGGAGAGTGACCCTGCTTGTGACAGTGCTGTGATGTGAACTGGGACAGGGACGGGAGCAATGCCTGGCTGCCTGTTGTTGGTGTGATGTGAGATGATGCCAGGAAGACGAGGAAGGTGGGGGTGGGGGACTGGACCCAAGCCTTCTTTTCTTCTCACTCTACTCCTTCTCTTTATCTCTCTTTTTCACACATGTACACACACAAACATCCGCAGTCTGTCCCATTCCACTTCCCTCACTCTGTCAATCTTATCTGTCTTACCATGCTGCCACCCACTTTCCTTTGCTCCTTAATTCTTTCTTGTCCATTCAGTATTCCCTTCTCTCTCATTTTCTTTCCCACTCCTGCTCTATCTAGCTTTCCCCTGCAAGCTCTGAGTCTGTCACGCAGTGCAGAGCAGCGGGCATGGGTGTGACTCCACACTAGCCTCCAAACGACAGATAAGAATAGTGTTTTTAGTAACTGCTGCAGGATGGAGAGATGGAAGAGAAAGAGAACAAGAGATGGGGATAAGAGAATCAAAAAGAAACAAGAGACTGAAATGCTCAGTTGTGGTCACAAGCTTACGTGCATTCATTATGGACATGAACGGCAATAATTTGGTTTTTTTTTTTAATGAATTCTTTGAACTGTTCCTTTTAGGGGTGAAATGATTGTGCATGCTTGTACATCCATAATCACTTATTTTGGATTGTCTCTAAAGCACACAGAGTCAAAGTTATCCATACAGGCCCAAAAGTGTACATACAGCTCGTTTAAATTGACACTAACGTCACTAAAGATGTAGATGGTAAATGGCCTGGTTCTTATATAGCACTGTACACAACTACATTCACCCATTCTATCCAACATTCACACTCTGATGGATGCATCAGAGACCAACTTCGGGTTATCTGGCATGCAGACTGGGCAGATGGGGACTGAACCACCAACCTTCCAATTAGTAGGTGACCTGCTCTACTACCTGATCTACACAATCGTTCCACCCGGGGAAAAAATTGATTAAAGAAATAAAAGCTCATGACATTAATGCCTATGATGAGCGTATGTAAACTCATGACCACGACTGTAAGAAGGAACGAGAATAAAGTAGTAGGGACGGCAGCATGGCTGAGTGACTGCAGGGGGTCCTGGGAGCTGCAGGGGGGGAGATTGAAGTGAAAAATTTGTGAGTGGGTTGTCTTCCACAGCTGCATTAAGTGAGTGGGGAATCAACTCAGACTGTGGCATGCTGTTAGCTATCTCATTAGGAGACATACTTTATGTTTAAACACAGTAAAGCCACACAGATGTGGCTCCAAGACTTAAGTAGTTAAAAAAAAATCAGCAGAAGATTTTACGTGACAAGATTATTAATATGTGATTGTTTTCTTATTGCCATTACAATCCAGTGAAATAGCCAAAACCAACAATGAACTGGTCTCACTTTCTTACTTGCTTACTCAGAAGCATAACTCTAAAGCCCAAGCTTGGCATTGTGCCACTTACACTGCAGAGTTTATGTCAGGCAAAAACTTGTTGTTTTTTCATTGTCTTACTATTTTCAGTTTCAGTTATTTAGTCAGCATGCAGTAGTGTTAGTTCATTCTCATTCACACTTGTTGACACGTTTTATTTTATTATTAATTGTTTTTAATCTGCTTTGCAGCTGTTAGCTGTTCTGATTTTAACTTCATAACTATTGTGATATAGTTTTGAAAAACAATAATTATGAGTTGTATCAGTCAAATCTATAGCTATAACTATCTGTAACTTTGATTATTGTGTTGTTTTTTTCTGGCAAATTAAACCTAAACCCAAAGGCGCTGACTATGTAACATAACCTTTGGTCATAGTAATGACATGAATGACATGACAGTTGATAAGAGCAGCAGTCTTTCAGAATTAAATAACAGTATGGTGTTATGTTCACACAGATGCAGAATTTTAGATGCAGAATTAGTAGGTATCAGTACGTTTACTGACAGTGGCACTAATACTGCTCTGAAAATCAACTCAGGGGATACAAATGTCCAAGTAGAACATTCTGAACCCTAAACTTAAAGGATACCCTGAGTCACAACGACAAATGCTCATCATTGATGAGAACCACAGGTGACCACGAGAAACTCGTCTCATGGAAGACAGAACATAATTTTGCAACATAAAATAAGCTTAATTGGATGCATCAATGAAATGGAAGAAGATAACAACTGATATAAGAGCCTGTCACACAAAGCATTTACATAATTTCGAACAGAATTACACACAAAGTACCAGTCCTCTTACATGTAACACACATATGTGAGTGTCCCAGTGAAGCTGGGCTCTCAGTAAACTGGCTGCTTGTCAGTAAAAGCCATTCTTATAAAAACCAGCATTCAAAATTGTTGATTTGGTTTTGGTCTTTCTGATGGATTTTTTTGACAGTACGAAAAATACTGCATAAATATAACATAAATAATTTTCTACTGTAACTCATCAGCTTGTGTCCCTGATTCCTGTTTGACCCACATGACCAACAACAAACTGTGCTGTCAAAGCAAAGATCAAACAGACACTCTTGCTTGAATCAGGTCTGAAAATACACTCGTTTAAGTTAGAGAAAGGAGGAAACAAAGGTAAGAGTCGTGGTATGTACACAAATGTGTGCTGGAATGCAGTGAATGAATATTCACACTAAATTAAACATATGTATGCATGACTTACCACGTCTCAATGATCGGTGAGCTACCGAAACCCAAATGAAAAACAAATATTTCAGAAACATGTTGATGGTAAGAGAAACAGAACCTATTCCTGAAAGACCTTCTGCATATTCAGCACAGCCAGTACAGAAAATCTCCCCTCAAAATTATTCTAATGAAAACAGCTTTTAAGTCCAGAGGCATGCTATGTACACTTGTGTGTATGATTGTGCATTTTCTGCTCTGATATGGAGCAGTATCTCCTGGTTGTTTCAGTCAAGGGCCGCTGGGGGGGTTGTGGCTGTGGGTTTTTATCTGGAAAATACACTGTGTGCCAAAACTTGAAGGATTTCTGGCAGCTTGTGATCAAAGTGTCTGTGTTAGATGTGTTGAAATGGATTTTTCATGTTTTCCATAGATCTCCAAGGCATTTGTTCCCAGTATGCAGTTTTCTTATCTATGCGTGTGATTCTGTGTGAGTCTGTGGATGTATGTGTGTGGACTACACGGTCAGTTGTGTCCATAAAGAAGGAATGAGTCTGTCTGCAGAATTTAGCTATGGCTCCAAAGTGCCTCAACGATAGCAGGTTTTTAATGTTTGTGGTTGAAACAAACAGTATAAAAATCACACGGTGAGATCAGGGCAATGTAATAAATGCACAAGGCAGGGAATATTCAGCTTAATGCCGTTTTTTCTTTTATCTTTGCTATCTTCCCTCTTTCCTCTCTTACACGACTGCTCAACTGGCAGACTGTGACCACGGGCCGCCTCAGCTCCCTCAAAGGAACAGCTGATTAACTTGAGTAATAAAAGCTGATTCACGGTACTGCTCCTCTCAGGCACCGTGAAGTTATGGTGATAACTTTAGTTTTTCAGGACAACAGTGGAGAACATTGTCGTGGGATGGGATGACCTTGACAGAGCATTACGTTGTTTTCACTTTAAAGAAAGAGAGACAGATGGCCGACAACTACTGTCTCTTGTCTCTCAAAGAAAAAAAGTGCCCCCATTTCAAAAATTAAAAATGAAGAAATTGAAAATTAGATCAGTTCAATGAATTTATCCCATTAAACATGTTAGGAGCTGCATTCTACACTTCCAAACATTTGAAACATTGAACTGACCAGGGAATTTACTTGCATAAGACCCTTTCCCTCTAGTTTTCCTTACCATTCTTAGGTGTGCGTGTGGGGCTACCTAGAGCCACATGGTTATAGTTGTGCTGATGGGTACCTGCAATGACAAAAGCAATGAAAGATCTGTTCAATGTTCACGAGGAATGCTCTGTATGTTCTAAAACACAGACTTCAAGCAGTGTGAGGGTGATAATTAAAGAGATAATTCACTGAAGAAGCTGGAAATGTTGTCTTCTAGCGGCACTTGGAGATATGCTTTTTATATAATTCACAAAATATGGATCTATGTAGAAAACATTGTGCATTTTTAATGGACTTTTATAGTTTAAATAAGACACGATGCTGCAGTTACTTTCCACACTTGCGTGTAAACCTATTCACTGAGTGAAATATCCCTTTAATTTCCTCAAATTAAGAAAAGACATGAGAGACTGTGTGATGAGTAAATCTAAATGGAGTCCCCTGTAAGCTTGACATTAGCCTGCAAAATATGTTTACACCAGACATATTTTGGAAAGTAGGCTAAAAAAGACGAAAGGAAAAAAACAGAAATATGGCATACAACATCCTGTCCTGGAAAAGCCAAGAGCAATTACTGTATTTTTTGTAAAGTGTATTATTTAAGAATAAAGACGTGCATTTATGCATTCATCATTACAAAAGATACATAAACTGCAGTGCTGCAGGTGCATTTGAACATAGGAAACCACCAGTACAACTATAAATGAACAGAGAAAGACATTCTGGTTTAAAATTATATGACCAGTACACAAAAATACACAGTGAACCTACCAAGGGAGGTTTTGCACCAACATTTTTACATAAGCAATGGCCAAACAACTCATTAGAAATGAAAGTTATATTGAACTCACATAAAACTAGAAACAGATTACTTTTAACCTCAGACAAAAGTAGTTAGCAAAAAAATCAAAACAAAGCCAAACCTTCAGAGCAAATTTCAAGGTCTGCAGCCTGTTTACACTGAGCAATTTTTACCTGTTCGTGATGAAGTCTGACTATCATGAGAGAAATTAAGTGAAATCGGTCATTGGTCATCACTTACCAAAACAATTTGTTTTACACTGAAGCCAACCAAGAAATCCCAGAAACTTAGGGGCAGTGTTTGTCAGCTGACATGAAACCATTGTCATACTTTTATTTACAAAAAATAAAACAACAACAACAACAACAAAAAAACAGTTGTGGAAAAGAAAACAAAATCCAAACTCAGAAAGAAAAACTATGGAAGAAACACAAAAAATGTTATGACTCACACAAAGAAGGAGCCGATAGTGTTCCCCTGCTTTGATACAGTTTTTCATATTTAAATCTAAGACGGTGAAGTTATTGTACATTTTTGTGCCACCAGCTAACTTGCTAACATTGAATGGTATCAGCTTACAGGTCGGCTAGCGACACTGTTATGAACAAATAGTGAAGGATTTAGATTCCTCAGTGATGGGAGCTGTGAAGTGCAGTGACCTTCAGAGATACCACATCAGTAGCGTTCTGAACTGTACTGCCAGCAAAACATTACCAGAGCACACAATTACACAAGGTGACAAATATGTTTCATGTCATTTGCTTAGCTAATTTAGCTAATTAGGCTAGCATAAGCTTTGCCCTGGTTGCTTCCCAAATCTTCCCAAGTGTTCTTGTTAATCTGAATTTTTTTAGCATGCATATTATACAGTTGTGTGTTATCTGACACAGTCAAAAATCAAGCCCAGTGTTTGTCCAGACAGGTCATGACTTTAAGCTCAGCCAGAATCCCAGCAGACTAGCTTATGGCTCCAGTCTGTTTTTTTCACTGATGTTCTGTGCTGTAGGTCTTACTGCTGCCATCTCTATCTCTGGCTTTCCACATATGTGCATGGAAAGGCAGTAATTTTTCAGGATGAGTATGCATCAGAGTGATTAATACGTTTCTTATGGATAATGTTTGTACAATATATTTGGGATGTGTTTTTGAACTTGTAGTCTTTGGAAAGGACTCTGCAAATTTAACATGCACTGGTCCTCATCTCTGGCCATTATCCCTTTTTTTCTGTCTCTGCAAGGAAGCTCTAATCAGTAGTAACAGTCAAACGTGTTATCATTTGAGTAAGCAGAGCCTTTTTAAATTTCATCTCAGAGGATAAACAACAGTTGGCCCCAATCACCTATCCATCCTGCTGTGCTGGAGTGTTTGTTGGATGACAGGGAATGTGATGCAGTGGTATGGTGCTCGCCTTGGCACCGCACCGTGGAAGTGCTTTAGTTGAAAGATGGGACCTTTACTGAGCCCATTGTACTGAGAAAGTTGATGAATGACAGCTATTCTCAGCAGCGTGGGTTTGTGTGTTTGTATGAGAGGGGAAGGCAGCAATAGATGGAGACCCCAGTGTAGAGTGTTGCCATTGCAACACGTTCATTTGCTGTCTGCTGCTGTGCCTGTTTAAAAATGCATTAGAGCCAACTGCTGAAACATCCATTTACATCTGTCACAGAAGTGAAGAAGGAGAGTGAGGCCCGACGCTCTCACATCATGGGTTTCAATATTTGCTCGAGCTATAGAGATAGATGAGATGTGTCTTCTGTGTGTTCCTCCACTGGCTTTTTCTTTTTTCTTATCAGTGCTTAACAGTGACTCACAGAAAAGATTATTCAAGGGGATAAATTCACAGACTTCAGAAACTGCTTCTTTGGAACATATTAAATGAACAGCTTAGTAATATAAAGCCATGTATAAAAAGCTATGTCTTTTTAGTTACTATATTATCCGTATCTGTCACAACAGATCTTTCGTTTTTGTTTGTCCCTGGTAGCACTATCGTTCATTATTAATGATCTATTATATCACAATAATGCTGCTTACTTTACTAATGCATCAAATCAATGTTCTTCACTTTTGATCTATGGTCTATGACCATGCGGTGGGGTGTATTGCTGGTGGACCAAAGAAGATGTTCAGATTACTGTCATCCTCTTTTCTAAAGTCTTCTCCTATCTATGTTAGAATTCAGAAGAAGACCCCTAAAATGAAACCCCTCCTGATCAGGAATACGCCTGCCAAAAAGAGAGATTCCTTCATTTGTTGGTGTGATTAAACAGGTGTACTCACACTAGGCTCATTTGAATCCCAAAGTCCAATTCCTTTGACTAGTGTGTTACTTTGACTAATTGCTGAGCACTGTGTCCGGGCATGCTTAAGTGTACTGTGACTGTGTCACCACTTACAAATGAAACCACAAAACACATAAACTAGGGAAGCTAATTTTACTGTGAAAAAGCACTTATCAAAAGCTTCTCTGTGCATGAAAGTGAAAGAGAGTGAGAGGATATGACTTGCTGAGACAAACTGAAGTGCGTTCAGGTCATTAAATGACAACAACAAGGCAACTATTTTGTGCGCTGCAGGTGGCACACCAAGAGAGCTTGAACTAGTTTAGCTTACAAAATAATTATTATTATGAAGTATACTACTGAATTATTTCACCTAAAATCAGTGTTTGAGAAACTTGCATCAGATTTATTGTTGATTGATGCAATTGATGTATTTATTTGCAAATTAGGCAGTGAGACGCTTCTATTATGGTGTCTGGATGAATACCTAGAGAAAATAAAGTATCAATACTACTGATACAAAGGCTTGTTTTGAGTAGTGATGCCAGGAATGACTGGATCACTACAACCAAGACTTTCTGTCTCTGCTAAAGCTCACTGCATCTACTTTAGCTTATTAGTATAAACAATTCATGAAATAAACATTTTTGGTATGTCACTGAATAGTAGAGCGACTTATGAATGAATGTGCATGTGATTATGCTAATCTTATTAAAGGTGACTAGTAAAACAAAATGTGGTTGACAAACTGGTAATTACATAGCCCTTTCACTACTCTACCTGAGCATTCAAAGTAGCATGCAAGCCACATTCACACACTTTATTCTATGCCTCAAGCACTTCCTCAAAATCACACATGGACACATTGAGAGTTAGACACTTTAGCATGCAGACTGGGGGGAGGCAGGGATTCTGATTAGCAGGCGACCTGCTCTACTTCTAGCCAAGACATCCTGTGTCTGGGAAAACCCTCAGTAATGGTGATAATTTAAGAGAAACAGCCTTTTAATGACACATACAGGGTACATAATAGCAGATTAACTTCTTTTAATTATTAAAAACTGCTAATGACTATGGCCCAGGTATCAGTTGGTTCTGGCGTGGAAAAAACTGCTATGATTTCACTTGATCTTAATTCCTATACTGTAGAGTAGACACAGGATGCCTTATCATAGCGTGCACAGAGTGCATCCATTTAAATCAAACATGGTTAAAACTGGTCCATTTCAATCTAACAAAGAAAGCAACAACACCGCCCTATCCCCACCCCCAGGAAAAAAAACAAAAACCAACGTGCAGTATTATGTTAATGAGTCACAAAGTGAATGACTCATCTCTGCAAACAAACTTTTTCTGTAATGAGCTACAGCAGGTGACAAGTAAACATCTGTGCTGTGCAGAACATACAATAATTTATTCACATTTTTTTCTTCATTCAATTCAATTCAGCTCAGTTCTATTTTATTTATAATGTATTTATATAGCGCCCAATCACAACAATAGTTACCTCAAGGCACTTTATATTGTAAGGTGAACTCTTGCAGTAAATCATGAAGGGAAGTAGAGAAAAATTAATTAGAGTGTAGAATACACACTCTAATATTAGTTACTCCAGTAACACATGAACATATAGTTTCATATAGTTTCATGTAGTTTCATATAGTTTCAGTTAATTCATATTCATGACTGATTTATATGTTCTGGCTTGTCTTCCACACTGTGTCTTTTGTCCTGTCTTCCCCCCCTCAGCCCCAACTGGTCGTGGCAGATGGCTGCTGCCCATGAACCTGGTTCTGCCGGAGGTTTCTTCCTGTTAAAAGGGAGTTCTTTCTTCCCACTGTCATCAAATGCTAAAAGGGGGTTGTGTGATTGTTGGGGTTTTCTCTATATTAGTGTAGGGGCTTTACCTTACAATATAAAGCACCTTAAGGCATTTGTTGTGATTTGATGCTGTATAAAATAAAACTGAATTCAATTAAATTGAATGTTTTTACTTTTAGAACTGAAATAATATTTTCATTCTTTACTGATAAACACAACACTAACAGTAAGTATTTATTGTATATTTAAAAATCCAAATGGTATTTAAGCCAATTCCACCACATAGATTAGACTTTTTTAAGTCATTATTTTGGACAGTATGATATCTTTTACCAGGCCTGGTAAAAGATATGTTGTAGTTCAACGTGTTTTCAGAATAAGGCTGCCATTTCCACAAAATCCTAGAAGATTAAAAAACATCTGATTTGAAGATAAGAAACATGTTTTCAGTTGAAAAGTAGTTAATTGAGGACAATTGTGGAGAGGTCATCACCAACCATGTAAACTGCATGCAGTTCACGTGTTGTTGCGCATGAAATGTGTAGTTTCAGTACACGCTACCCAGCAAGTTTTTAAAAAGTGACAAACTTCAAGAAAAATGGACCGTGCTGATAGGGGAACTCATCATTGAAGGATATTATGTGTCTCTACTGTAAAAATTTGAAAGCAACAGAACCCAGAAACAGAGCATAACTTTGTGAAGTTTTGTCTCAATCTGGTGATTTCCATTCAAAGTCTGGTCTGAGGGGTCCACAGAGAGAGCCAAAGCTGAATGACGGGCTGAGAAGCAGGAGAAGACTAGCTCATTAAGAGCCTGGAGAGCAACGTTCACTGATCCCAAAGTAATCAGGGGACCAATTAACCACATTGAAGACAGAGTCCCAGCACAGTTAGCACCCCCAAACTCTCAGGGCCATGAGTCTGCTTATCAGCTCGGAACACCCAAATGCACCATCATCCTCCTGGGCTCCTGGAGCTGACATGGCAAAAAAAGAAAAAGAAAAAAACTCTCTTGGTACTACTTTAAAGCACCCCAGGAAACCTATTTTTCAGTGGTTAAGTAAGCTTAGTGTGGAGGGTGAGATCTCCTGAATGTTCCGCCGTCCTTTACTTATTGCCTTCATCTGCTTTAATTGGCATATTAAAATAGATTCAAAGCCAGTGCTGCTGTCTAATCATACAGTGGGTTGATTATCTGTGATTGACGTACTCTCCAGATTGTTAGGTTAAACAGGATCCCTATCTAAATTGCTAAATGGCCGATTTGCTGTCAGTATGTTGATGACGGAGCTGTGTGTTTGTCAGATGGTGTCAGTCAGATTTAATGGTTAAATCAAGCATATACACCCATAGCTGTGATCAATGGGCTGCAGAGACTAATCTTAAACACCTTTTTTGGATACAGTCACCCTCAAGTCCGCAAGAACATTACTCACATTAAATTTCCCTTTACTGACACGGTAAGTGATCTCTGGAGAATACCTCCTTGGCAAGTTTGCATAATAGCATCCAGATGGCGTGCAAGTGACTCAGTATTCTGACATTTGGCGTGGCATTTTGTTTCACATCACACTTCCAAGCATCGCATCCACATACAACACATAAGGGAGGTAAGAGAAGGCATGCTGAGAAACTCAGAAAATACCTTGAACCCCTTGGCAAGGTTAAATAAGCATTTGTAGTCACATTCTCTGAGGTATCATAGAAACTATCAGAACATTCATTTCTAAGGATTTGCGTTCTGTCCAACTACTGAAAAGCCAGCCACTAAATATCCAGTGAATAGGGATATGTGTATTTGGCCACAATCTCTAGTGAAGCAAATGACAGAGAAGAGAGTGGTGAGTGATGAGAGACTGAAAGGGGAGAAAAATAACAAACATATGACCAAGGTCACCAAGCTCTAGACACCAGCTGCCTAATGTTAGCGCCATGCACATACAAAATCATTTTGAGCCACATACAAGCATCATGTACTGTACACAAACATAACAGAGTGACAGTGATATATGAATAAATTAGCAAAGGTTGACTTTTCTATTCCAGATCAGTATTCCCTGGGGATTCACTTTAGAAAGGACAATTTCACATTTAATAATTAATAAAATACGTTCAGCACAAATACAGTGTGCACTTCGTGTAGCTAGGGTGAAAGTGAGGCTGAAGACGTACAGTAGCTGAATAGCGGAAGCTCCAACTTTCATGAAAGAGGCTGGATTTCATTTCCAGTCAAAGCTGTAGTTAACCCCGACCCCATATCTGGGTAAGGAAAAACAAATGTTAATAAATGGTGTGAACACAAACATATTTGATGCTTCAGGCATGCCCCGCGTCCAGTTTAAATGAAATGTCGCATTGTTTGTGCTCAAGAGTTGAGAAACGCTAAACTTTTCAAGTTGCTTACAGTTCTCATATAATCACTCTGTGTTTATTGAAATGGTTGAGCGCTGCTGCAGGCTAATGAAATCAAATAATGCTTGAGTAGCTTACTGTTCAAGGTGATTTTTTTTTCTATGCTAACATAGATGCTATGCTATGCTAACAGCTAATCAAAAGTTGTGTTCGCTTGCCGTGTAATTTGCTATGACGAACATACCCAAACATACCCATTTAGCCTGTTTTTGAAGATTCTCACCCGCCCTCTGCTCCAGCTTTGTCCCTGTGTATTTCTAACCCTCTCTTCCTATTTTTCACATCATCCGTTCACCCTCATGTGTCTACCAGTTTTCCTATCTTACATCATTTTTTCGATTTCCTCGCATCTCTGTTGGATTAGTTTTCTCCTCAGCTAGATTTGTACAGCATGTTTTGATTTATCCTTTTTTTTTTAGTTTGGCAAATAGATTTTTTTGTCATCCTGAGATTTTGTCCAACATTTGGATCCATTTCTCACCATATGTATGTCCAGAAATCAAATCCAGATAAATTACAGTTAATACCCAGTGAAATATTCATTAATCCTACAAGACTTTAACCATAGCTTATGATGCCACGATTCCAAAGTTTTCCAAACCTTAACTCTAATGGAGTTCTGAATTGAGGAATCATTTTGCTCATCCAGTATTCTAGCCTGCCAGTAAGGGCTGTGCATACTGCCTGTCTCATTAGCATGAAACTTGAGCTGTTGCCCTTACAAGAATGCATTATTTAAAATCTGCTGAGGAATGGGAGATTTCATAGTAACACATCAGATGCTCTTCACTACCATTAACCAAATGAGGGAAGAGACTGTATTTTCAAAAAAAAAAAAAAATGCTTGCTATCACTCCACTGGTGAACGTGCATCAATCAGCCACAACATTAACACCTGTCTAAGATTGCACAGGTTCCCCTCACTGCATCAAAACATCTCCTATCCACCAAGTCCTGGACAGGTGGGACTCTTCGGTCCTCTTAGTTAGGGTGGGGACTCAGTGGAATAGGTTTGTTCTGGGGCAAACAGCAAATCCTTAGATGGAATGTAGCGCTGGAACTTTTAAGGCATGGTGAACTTTTTTCAGGTAATTTCTAAAGTAATTTTGCTTTGTGGTTGGTTGGCAGTAATGTTTAGATGTGTAGTCCTTGAGAAAGTAGTACACAATGTACAAAAATACTTTGATCCTAGCAGAATGTTGAATTGTAATAAGATCAGTGTTGGGGAGTAACATAATAAGCATGACAATATATTAGGTAATCCAAAGTATTCAGAATATGTTACTCACATTAAGTAAATTAACAGAATACATTACAAACGACATTTTGGGGCATGTATTCTGTAATCTGTAGTGGAATACATTTTAAAAGTAACCTTTCCAACACTGAATGAGATAATCACTGCTGTTTAATTCACCTGTTCGTAGTTTTAATGCTGCAGGTTTGAGAAACTGAGAACTCATCTGCAGCTTTTTGGTGGTGCAATACCTTACAGAAAGCTGGCTTATACAAACGTGTACCATCAAAAGACAACTTTAGCTTGTATAACACAGAGAAGATATTTACTTTTTTTGTTGTGTTCTTCTTGCAAAACAAAACATATCCCTTTAGATTGTTTGTATGATTTTTAAGTGTATTTGCTAGTTTGGTATCTTTGGAAAAAACAAAGCATGAGCTGATTATCATAGAAATCCTGGTGGTCAAAGACAGACTTCAAGACACTGATTTTAAAGCTGCTCATGCACAACTTAATGGAACCCCAAAGGCCTAGTATTTCTGAATAACAAGGAGGAGGAGGGAGGAAAGCAAGCACAGTGAGGCAGAAATACAGTGAGCAAAGGATAAAGTGAGACACAGAGTAGATAAGAGAAGGAGAAAGTATGAAAAAGGAGGACGTGCTGGGGTGCTGGGATGAAAAGTAAATGGCCCAGTGACCACAAGGCATCCCTCCACCTCTTCCCTCTGACTCCAAAGCACCCACCCTAGTTCTATTAGAAAGCCATCTTCAGCTTTCTGCTCCACTCTCCTCACGACACCCCTTTTTAAAACCAGCAGCCCTGCCATCCCATTAGCCTTAGCTAGAGCAGCTACCAGCATTATAAAAGGCCCAGAGGAGATGGAGGTGGTGACAGTGGGGTTACACTGTGCATGCGTGTATCTATGCACCAGAATCTGTGCAGAATGAGTGTGACAGATATGCAGTATATGTCCCATTGGCTCAGCTGACAGCCCAGTGGCACCAACATGTCCCTTCCCTTCCTCTCGCAGCAAAGGTAGACGAAAGGAAAGCCACCATGGGCTTGACATTTACCAACTGACAAAGACTGTTCACATTTAATCGCTAAATGTTAACTGCCATAATAGCCCTACTTCACTCAGTAAGTAAGGGACAAAGCTTCAGGCCCCACCTCCTCTCTGATTTCACTGAAAGAGCAGGAGGCTTAACTCTGACCCAATTGCAATCCTAGTGATAATGCTTATAAGTTATATTTATAGCTCTTTCACCCCATCTAATTTTAGCCCTCAGTGCTCATTCTTAACTGAGTGGCTCTTATCTGTCAAACACAATTTTAAGCGACAAAAGGCTTAGACTAAATATTTGACTTTAAGGCCATAACAAAAACAATGAGAACAGAAATTTCAGCAGAAAGGAAAAAGACTTTGTACAGCATTACTTTGCAGTATCAGCAAAACACATGTCAAATTAAAGAAAGCGCAGGGAACTTGTTTGCAAATAAAACTCTGTAATAAATACTCAACTATAACATCACATTGACATCATGTTAATTAATATGACGGGATTTCCTTTGGAGAAAATTATGACCATCCTAAATGTAGCTGTTTTAATTCTCGTGCCTGACAACAGCGTGGTGTTATGTACTGGCAGAAAGAGCGGCGATGATGAACAGTATATGCAAAGGCAATGGAAACAAGACTGAAAATAATGAGCTAACGGCATACGGGTTGATAATTCAGCACCGAAGTTTGCCATTAACAAATCCAACAGCTCTCACACAACCAAGGTTTTCTGAAACCTTGTTGCTGTCTTTTTCAGCCACTTGAGACTAAACTCTGGAATTCATATCATAGATATATTTGATATGCTATGGCCTTGCAAAGATATGACAAACATATTCACACACAGTTCTGTAATTTCTCAGTCAAACTTCACTATGTTAGATCTTTATATGAATTTTAATCTTAGACTATGAAAACCTGAGTTAATACAAAAAACAGTTTTTAAATGAGGATTTCATTTATCAAAGGAAACAACCATCCAGACCCACCCGGCCCTGTGTGGATAAGTATTTTCTAATTGTACCATCATGTAATTCAACAGCATTTCATAAGAAGAACATCATGCCAATAGTCAAACATTGTGGTGGTATTGTGAGGGTCTGTTGATGCTTCTTTGCTTCAGGACCTCGACAACTTGCTGTAATTTAGGGAACCATGAATTCTGCTTTCTATCGGAAAATTCTGAAGGAGAAAGTCGGCTGAGCGCACTTGGGTTATGCAGCAGAGCAATGATTTGACAAACACCAGTAAATCCACCTCTTAATGGCTCACTCTTTATTTGACTGTTCACTATGCCACTGTGTTCACCAGCTAGCAGGTGTGGAATGTATTGTTAACTTTACTTTGTACATATAGCTACTTTCTGATGACTTTAGACTATGAAAGAATCTTATTCCACAAGTAGGAAAGCAGTAGCCATACAGCCTATATTAGTCAGTCATAAACAACACAGGACACCAATTATATATCCTTCTTAGGGTGTGAGACAAATGATTTTTACATTTAGGTGGGAAACTGGATTCCTGGAATCTCTAAAAATCTGTTTGGGTTTTTTTTACAATGGCCTGAAATACCAAAGAAAGGATTTGCCAGACATTAGTGAAAGGAGAACAGAGGGAGAAGCAGGTAATGACTAAAATAAAGTGCAGCTCTACACAGCTAGTAAAAACGATTGAATTACAGGTCAGTTTCACAAAACAAGTTCTAAACAAAACCATGTAGTAACACACTATCTTTTTCTCATCCGTATGCTGTACTTGTCACTGGCTTTAAAAATCAGATGAAAGGTTTGGATCGTATTTTAAATTATTTTATTGATTTTTCACAGCAGCGAGTTCGATTACATACATTAATGAAAATTTTAAAAATTACAGTAACTGGAGCGGTTTCCTGTCTGTATACTTTTAGTATTACAGACACAGTGTATTGCTACATGGTCAAGGTTGCGGACTGATCTCTACCTCATGTCTGTTAATGAGTGTTTTGAATTGTTGGAAGCTAATAGCTGCACAGAAATACTCAGATTTTATTATGCATTCATAGATAAATACATTAACAAAGAGGGTTGCTACTATGTTCTTCCAAGTGCAGTAAAATCCAAATACAACACAGACTGTGTCTATCCACAGCACCAGTAAGTATCGCTCTTTATCTCATAACTCACAATCACCCCCAAGACACCAAAGGCCAAGCAGTTACTTGACAATTCACTGCCTCTGCTGCTTGACAAATGTGCCATGATAGTCTCAGCAGGGAAGGGGAAGGGCAAGAGGTTGAGATGGACTTCATACCCAGTTCATTTTGAAATGTGATAGACAGTGAACCCACTGTGGACTGTGACCCCAAGTGTTAAAAGGCAATAAGGCATCCGTTTTATTGAAGTGGTGTGTCATGATGTTCCTACAAAGCTTGCATGGTTACACTCGGTTCTCTCGCCACAAAGCCACAGTGGCTCCCTGGGTTTAAAGATAATCTTTCTTGAAAATCAAACAGTGTAACAATATGCCGTTTTCATCGCTTGGCGCACTGTAGGAATAATACCTCAGCAGAAAAGAATCAGTTTCTTCTGCTTCACAGTTGATCGACATACCAACCGACTCCTTTTGCAGGCTGTTGAAAAGCAGACTTCCTTTGGGAGGAGGCGGAGGGCGAAGAAGAGGTAGAGGAGGAAGAGGAGGGTCCGTATATCGTAAGCAAGAATAAGGACAGATTTATCTGATGTCTTCTTAAAATTAAAAAAGTAACATCATCAAAACTGCCTTTATCCATGCCTTCATAGACCAGCCCTCCTCTCCACTGAGACGGACAGAATCGAAGAGCACGTACACCATAGAGGTTAGGACATTCAATTCAGTAAAGAGGACAACACATAGAAAGTGAAACATTTCAAAACATACAGTCCAAAGGGCAGGAATTAGAACACAAGCGTGAAACAAGACCAGTTGGGTTTTAATGCACAGCACAATTAAAAAAAAAAAAAAGTCATATAATGTGGGCCAGCTTCAACAAACATCAGGAGGTACAGAATATTCTTGTTTATAAAAAGTCTGTCCTAGTTTGGTTAGCTTTTAAAAATATATATTTTTAAATAAGTAGGCTGAAACTTTTTTAGTGCAAATCTCCTCTTTACAGTGTTTTCTTATAGGCAAGCCCACATTACCACACCAGTGACCTAAACAGAACTAGATAGGGGTGTTACGGTACATACATATAGCCTGTTACAGGGCATTGGGTTCAGTTTGCCTTTAAATTAGCGTAAGACTAATTAAGTCTATATTTTAATGCAAAGGAAACTTGTTATCTCAAGTTAGATGGTCCCATCTGCAGAGCTTTAACAGATCGCCACTTTTGTCCAACAACATACTAATGTATGTATTAGCCCCTGGATGTATAAGAGGCACCACCTGGCTATCATTCAAAATGACAAAAACTGGACACAGACTAGTGCACCACATTCACTGAGTCTACCAAATATGTGGAACCAAAGATTGGATGAAGAAAGGTAGAGCTAGGGTAAAAAAAACCCACACCTCCCCTTTTCAGTTCTCAGGTTTTACATATCAGGACAACCTAAAACATTATCTGGTCCTACTCATTAATCTGATTAGGTTTATTAGTTTGTTTCCAAACAATCTGTCCATGAATCCAAAGTTCTGTAATGGAGTGATGATGAAATGGACATCCAGGGAAAATGCATCCCAAAATAAAATTGACAAGTTTGCAGAGGAATTACAAAAACTTACATCCTGGATCTATAAACTTCAGTAAGCACGTTAAAGTTCAGGACAATACAATTAGAAAAAAACTGAACAAGTATGACATGTTTTGGAAAGGTTGCCAGTAATTAGCCACTTCTCTTTAAAAGAAACATCATTGCATGACATACCAACTATCTAACACGGTGGCGGATCTTGGGATACAGACTCAGTGCTGTGTACCAACTTATTCTAGAGTTAAATGTCTCACAGGTAACATAAGGTAATGAAACAGGACAATGATTCCAAGCATACTGGCAAATCTATTTAAAAAATGGGAAAAAAAATAATAATCAAGGCACTGCAATGGCCCAGTCAGTCCAGATCTCAGCCTATTTGAAATGCTGTGGCATGACCTTGACATGAGAGCTGTGTATAAACAAATCTCTGCAAACCTCAATGAAGAGACTGACAAAGCCTTAAAGGAAATGATTAATTTAAGTTATTCCTAATAAAAATGATTCTACAAGCTACTGAATCATTGGGCGCACTTAGTTTTTCCCTCAGTGCTTCTACATTTTGCTTTTATATTTCTTAAATAATGACTTGATATATTTTTTTGTTCATCTCTCATTTTTTGTGATGTCCTGATATGTAAAACCTTGGAATTGAAAAAAAGAGGTATATTTTTCTTTTAACCATGACTTAACTATTTTAGGTTTTTAGAGACCAGTTAGCGGCTGCATGACAACCAAAATGTGTTGGAGGCAACCTTACAGACATGACTGGAGGCATACTTCAAGGAAAAACCACCAGTGATCAAGCTGATTCAAAAGTGCCAGTTATTTGGTTGTTTCGTATTATAGCTTTGGACAAAACCAGGTTGGCTATTTCCTCATAAATCTGTTTTTTCTGCTGCTTCAGGCTTGGAAAAATATTCTTTGCAGAAGGGTGACATAGCATGTTTGTCTTTATTATGCACAACTTCAACTTGTTTTAACATTGCATAGACTTTTAACCATACTAATTATTTTTGTGTACCGTTTCACCCCTAAAAATAGCACACAAATGAACCAGACTACACATGTGCACTTGTCACATAGACAGAAAAGCTAAATGTAAAGTAGGAGGTTATATACTGAGTATACAAATAGAGATCAATGGGAAGGCACTTCACTACAATTAACACTCCAGGTATAAGCTGCCTCCAAACACGCAGGAAGTTGATATTATCTTATATTATCTGTATAAATCTTTAACAGGTTCATAAAGCAAATGTAAAATAAGTGGCTAGAGGCAGCTTTAACCTTTAACAAAGAATAGCCATCCCTACCATGGTGACTCTGGGAGCGGACCGGCCAATGTTTTTCTCCTAGAAAACAGAACCAAGTGATTAGATTCTGCCACTTGGATGGTTATAGAACATGATCACACTGAATAACTGGCAGTTATTGTTTTTGCATGTGGTTAAATTTACAATAGTCTTGTTCAGAGGTGAAAACAACCATTTTGCTGTTATTCTACATGCCAAAATTCAGCCTCACTGAAGCGTAGTAGCTTCACTCATGACAAACATGTCTTTTATAGTGGTTACAGGCAAAATGTTACCAAAAGTGAGGACATTTTTTGTGCACTGATACTGATTGTTTATTAAAGGTTAATATTTTTCTTCCCATCTGCTAGTGTCTGATTCTACCTGACACCATGACACAAAGCATCAAGTCACCTCTCTCTCCACTCAAAAATTCAGACACACATTGCATTCCTCTTAATGTAGGGGAGAGACAGAGAGGGTTTCAAGATGAAGAGAGAATTGGGGTAAAAGAGGAGACAAAGAGGCTAATGAGTAGAAAGGAAGAGATGTAAAAGTCACTGTTGTTCCGCACACCCTAACACCGCAGGGCTCCAGCCGTGCAGCACTTTGATCCATCATCATCGATTTAACATCAGCTTCTCATCGTGGCTGCCTCCCACACAACAACACGCAGCTACAAGGATATTTTCCCCAACTCTGTGTCTACATGGTGTGCATGCCAGTTCTGACCTTAAACCCAACGACTCTATAATACATTCATGACAAAAGGTGGGGGTGTTATTTTACTGCGGATATACTGATGAGCATGAATTGCAGATTTAAGTGTAGTTATACATATACATTAAGTGGTTTATGTGAAATCCCCTGTGAGAGAAATCTGCAAACACTACACCTCAGTAATGAAATGCTAAAGTACACATACCCAACAGAGTGAAGACACATGGACACACTAGTGTGCTCACTGTAGTGTATAGCCTACTGGGTCTTTCCTGTCTCCCTTATATATTGTAAAGAACCACCCATAGCAGAGAAATCAGATCATTTTATCTGACGCTTTATATAGTAAAACTACTTAAAATATGGTTCAGAACTAAGCTAGTAATAGGTATTTTAACTGTGGACACACTATTGCTCCAAAAACATGCTCCTGTAACAGTGAGAGCAACAAAGCTCATGGTTACCAGCGGCTGCCAAAATGCGATCTGGCTACACCATTAAATATGTTATATTCAATTTAATGGTGGGAGTGAAAGAAAAAAAAGCATAATGTATGCCAAAGCTTTCCTTTTTTTATTTCAATTTTCAAAGTGAAGAACTGCATGCAGCTGCAGGCGGTGGACCGAAAAACTGTGTGTTTGCTCAGCTACGAATAAACAGACGGACAGACAGCAGTTTAGTGTGTCATTTTAATAGTTAATTAATTATTTGTTACTATCATTGTAGTAGTAAATTCATATATTGATTGTATCATTTTATTGATTTTGAGCTGATTCTATATCTAAACAAAGTGCTTTAACTTTTTTGACTTATTAAGCTGAAATAGAAACAACATACAGCAGCTTGGAATTGCCTGCAGCTGAAAAAATAATGAGCTCATATCTTCCAAAAATACGAGGAAAAAACAAACTAATTAGAGCAAACATCTGTCATAAATATTTGGTGGAGAGGTAGGGCAATACACTAACAAATATTAAGATGGGTTGTATTGAAAGAAAAGCTGAGTCATGTATCTTTTTCATTTGAATCTTTTGACATATATATTTGAATGTGCTCATTATCATATCAGTAGCTGAGCTGCTGTAGAGTGTTATTGATGAGTAGTTCATGATAACCTCTTCATCAGATTAGCTATGGTCACTTTGACCTCACGAGGTTGTGACCTTACAGGAGCAGTAAGACCACTGAAATCAAACCCTTGCTGTACCCTCTCAAGCAGTATGGGTGAAGACTCTTACAAGATGACCTTGAGTTTTATTCACATCAATAAATAATAAATGACTTGATAAATCTATAAGACATGTGATGCAAGGCTGACGTATTGATGGTTGCAGAGTGTTTCCCCCAGAGAACACGCTCAATGCACCTGATTGATGCCCTATGCTCGGTGAGGGGGATAATGAGGAGGATGTGGATGTATTCCTGCAGCATGGGAGCGTTGAGGACCTGCAGTGAAATCTATGCTCAGTTTAAAGCCTAGTAAAATGTGTAGCTTCCATAAACCTTCAGCTTTAGTAGCCACAGAATATATTTTCTTTTCTTTATTGGAGGTAATGCAGGCAATTCATCTCTTTGTGACCCTGCTGTAAGAGCTGCAAAAGACCAGCCCTATTTGTGGTTTCTCATGCCAGCCTGAGGGTTGATGCACATTTTTTAGAAGCAAATTGTGACAAGAAACCTTGATACCTGAGCATTAGTTACTGTTCTTCTGAGTCAGCATTATGCAGTGTATTTTATGATGTGTGCAGTGTTTTAGTCAACAGAAACTCATATTGTTGAAGACTGCTACAGGAAGATTCAGCATTTCCCTTCAGCGTTGCACAAGCAAACAACTGTCTCATTTCACAGTGTTGCCATGTAAAGCAGTCAGTTATTTTGCATTTTCTTAAAATACCGAGAGACCAGATAAATTAAAGGTTTCAAACTGCCCGTTAAGAAATTAGATCAATCAAAAGCTGGGTTACAAATATAAAAGCTCAACAGTATACGACATTAGATATGCTCCTTACATGGAATAAGATGGTTACACATACATACATTTATTGATGCTGGCTGTGGAAGCTGTAGAGAGAAGTGGGTGCACAGAGGAGACCTCCTTTCCTAGGAAAATCTCCTTGCCAGCACACCCACCATCAGAAGTGAACAATGTTTGCTCAAATTTTCAGCACAAGGTTGTTCTACAGGGCCGCAGCTGCATTTCCAGCCACCTATGCCCCTGTAGGCCCTGACATATCAGCAGGACTACCTGAAATCAACGATGTGGAGTCGGCCTGCTCAAATGTCAGCCCCAAACGTGGCATGTGTTCATAATAAACACAGACCCAAGGTGAGGGAAAAAGTATGAGCCAATAAAATGGGCAAAACTTGGCCCCCTGATATTTACTGAGAAGTTCATAATTCACAAATCTGTTTCCATCCAGCAATCAATGCTGTAAACATCACTGATAGTAATGAGCATTAACGAGCAACATGATGGGAATACTGACTTCAGGGGCTGCTGCCATACTGTGATGCATGTTGCAATAAAACTAAATGTTTTTTTATGACTACAAATTCCTCGCGTACTCTTGTATTTCATATTGACGCAAAACGTAGCATATGTTGGCCTAAAATCACATTAGCCATGTTTGCTGATAGTGGAGATGCAGCCTGGGAGCTGAACACACAGTCAAACAAAATGATTATTAATTCATCACAACAAATGGATCATTGTAATGAGCTAACTCGAAACCTTCAGCGTAACATGCAGAGCAGCTGTTGGGATGCCTCACTGGTTTACTGAGATGGAAGGAGCCTCCAATCACTTCAAGATCATTTAAAGCAAGCTACATATTTCCATAGTTCAGTCATAGGACTTGTCTTTAAAATGAATTACTTAATACAGCAGAAGAATGCAGTTAGAATTTGGGGCATATGATACCCTGTAAATAGAAATTCTTGTAGGGTCACATGATTAGCGGTCATGTGACTGCAAACTCTGCAATGCAGCATGGTCCATATACAGCTTGGTATTTGTTTTGGTTAAAAATCAAGTGTGTCTATCTTTGGTCTGTAAATAAAATGGTTTAATTTCAAAAATGTGCATTTTGTTTCTTCCCCACTTCCCCTGTTGTTGATTTCTTTCAATCAGCACCTCACTGAGTGATGCGCGCTCAGTTTGTTGCTTCGCTAATCTCAGCACATTAGCATGTTAACAAATCAAATTCCCTGAAGGAGTGAATCTCTGTACCTGTGGCAAAACACTGGGTGTAATATTATGTAGCGTACTGAATGTGTGATTTGTTTCACACCCCCAGACCCACACCCAATATACATCCACACACACACACACCGCCGCTCCCCTGCTGGATTGCTATCAGTCCCTGAGAAAGCTGCTTACATAACTACACTTCTAGCATCATCCCACGTCAGCCTCCATATCAGATGATAGCATCTTAAATGGCTATTTGACAATGTTGCATCTCAGTAGCAGTTTATGAAGACATGGCCACATATGAGTGTTTGTGTAAGGACGAGGGCGTGTAAGTGGTATAAAATAAGATGGTGTGTAATGAAAAGAAATAAACAGGGAGATTACTGAGATTGTTACACGGAGAAGGCTGAAGCCATTCGGCCAACTACAGTCCCGATTCATTTGTGTAGCAGCAGCTCATGCAGTTATTTAAGCCGTATTCATAGAGACTTGAAAATAACAATGTTAAATATTCATGCTTAACTGGTTCAGGGGTTGGGATTGTAAAGCATGAAAGCTGATCGTGACATGATTAACAAAAGCAGAGTACAAAGTTGTCAAGAGTTTACCCGTCTTCATGCAGGGGAAGAAAAAAAATCTTCATTAACTCTTCATCTCATACAGCTATCCCCCAAGCTCAGAAAGAGTGGGGTGAGCAAGCAAGGGAAAGATTAAGAGAGGGAGAGTGAGAGTAGAGATTCGATAAAGAAGAGTCTTATTTCAGTGCTTCGCACAGTGCTGGATGATCAAAGTAGAAAATGCTGTTTTAATTCCAAGGATCATATCTCATCTCCTGTCCACAAGCTCATTTTGGAGAACTATGCTGTAGGACAGAGGGCAAGAGAAGTAGCAGAAGCACAGGAGGCATCCAGCCAGATTACTACAGTATACTTTTTAGCACTGCTATATAACTAAAATTGCTTGACCTGTGACAGATGGTTTAAATAGTACTGTGTTTCCCAGTAATGCAACCCAGCATTGTCTTTCTATAAATTCTTCACCTACTTGATCCACATGAGACATCTTCTGTGTTTAACATTGATAGATAGATATTTTTTAAAGAATGGCATTGAAGGTATTTAATGAACTGACAATCAGCAGGGAAACTAAGCATATAAGCAGCACTCTGACTTCAGATATCCTCAAGACCAAAACTCATTAACGTTGCCGTAGTCTTGGCTGGCTTAAACTAAATGGCCTACTTGCATGCACACCTCCGGTACACTCCTATCTAAATACACAATTTAAATTCAATTCAGTTTTTATCAGGCCAAATCCCAACAACAGTCACCTCAAGGCATTCATATTGTAGGTAAAGACCCTACAATACAACAATGTCAAATCTTAAAATCGTGAAAAACCACATCCACTAAAAATGGATGAATAAAGAAGTTTTTTAGCTTCTGGGCTTGCTTCCACACCATGATTCTACTGCTCATTATTGTCATTACTTCATTGCTTAATCCTAAAATTCATTTGAGTTTACGTTTAATAATAATTAGTGTGTGATTTCTTATGTTATTAAGAAAAAAAGTGATTACAGTGATCTCTCAGGGATCTTTGGCCACTAAATTGTAATAAGTTAAGGTAAGAAATTCCAGCAAGGTGAGAAATTCCAGCAAGGTGTTCAGAAATGTTACATTCAGAAATTGGTTGAATGTGGGTGAAAAAATAACTGGTCTACATAAATGCACATGTGCACATATGCAAGTCAAGAATATAATGTTTCCAAAATAGATGTCGAACAATACAGACGTGTTAAAACCAAGTCTGGGTTTGAGAAGTGAACTCAGCGTGGAAATGCCTTCTTTCTAATGATCAGCATGAGAGAACTCTTCTGGTTACAATACAATTTCCTTCTGCATAGAAATTGTGGGCTGGTTTCAAGTCATAATGAATACATACCTATTTATATATGATTTGATAAAAGTTGTCTTATGAGTGAAAACATTCAGACGCTGTGTCTAATCACTCTGTTCTTCCATTGCTGGAAAAAAGCAGTAAGAACTGGTATACAAATATATCTACGTTTACAATGGCTAATGTCAAATGTCTCTGAGTATACAAGTAGAACTGAGTGCAATGGGTTAGTTTGGGTAGTATTTAATGCCCTCTTTTAACTGGTGCTCCAGCTTTAGCAGTTGATGCTTTCTTTACATCAAAATAAAAAAAATTACAATAAAATTCAAAGTAAAGATGAATTGTGACCAGATGACACCTGATGTCAGGCTCCACAGCAGTCACCTGTACTGAAGTGCGACCACTGTGAAAAACCCTTCCCACTTCTAGCAGCGCTTGAATTTCTAGACAGCGAGCAGACACCTGCACACACTGTGCACCCTGTCCATACATACTTCTCTAGTTCCCCATTCAACAACACAATCAGCCTCAGCAGGGTCTCCGGTCTCCAGTCAATACAGACAGTTAATTCTAAACTCATTAACAATGGAGCCATAACAATGGTGCACACAAAAGCAGAAGGTGTGGGTGGATCGTCTTTACACAAGAGGAAAAAAAGAAAAAGCTGGGTTTTTCATAATCAACTGTCAGTCATTTGCTAAGATAAAGGCTTCTTTAAGACTGCATAAGGGACGGAAGCCTACTGTTGCAATTCAATTACCATTCTGCTGGAGTTTTATAAAAGAAACATAAGGATGCGGTATCATGGCTATGACGGGTTTACTTCATGAATAGAAATGTGTTTCTGCAGAAGAAAAGAGGAAAGACTAGAATTAAAGCTTTGACACATTCATTGAAAGTTGTGCTTTTTCCTTTGGCCTCCTGGTTGAATAAGGAATGAAATATCAAAAAAAGATTTGTATGCGTATTAATGAGCCTTCTCTGTATGAGTGGAGACCTTCAGAGCCCTGTTGCTTGGCTTTTGATCATTTCTGACCATTTATCAGTCATTTTTCACCATTTGCGCCATTAAAATTTCAGAGGCTCCTCACATTCCTGGATGTGACAGAAAATGTGTCCTGCTTCAAAATCAGCCTGAAGCACAAAAGCAGACAGCACTTGACATGGTTTGCACAATTGGCTCCAGGCAAAGGGTGTGAGTGAGACAAATTTGAATATTGATTAAGGCTCTTTAATCCACCTAGGGACCTATTGGTATGTCAATCATTCTCCCAAATCTAGTAAAGCGTAGCAGTCTCAAGAGCAAAACAGTGGCCCAAGGACTCTGTTCTTTTCTGTTGTGTTTTAATTGCTGTTGGCACTGCATGCCGTGACTCATGGTAATGATTTAATGAAGTCATTGAGATTTAGTGAGCAGCCACAGGCTACAGAGCTCCAGCTGAGAATAGTGCACCGTTCAGCATGGCTTTATTAACATGTAAGAAAGATGCCACTGGTCACATCAGTTGTACCGATCACAGCAATTGTGATTCATTTGGTGGCGAGCGAGGAAAAGCTACACAAAAGGTTTTTATGGGACAGTATTTAGGATTCTTAGTATTTCATGTTTCTCACTGGGAAGTAAAACCTTGTCTCTTTTGCAGATTTTTGTTTTCAGTTCACACACAGTCTGCACCGCCTATAGAAAGTATGCATTCCCATCTATACTAGATGTGGCTTTTTGCTTTTCGACTCTCCCCAGGGTACTCAAAGCGCTCTATACAACATTCAACTGATCACTTTTCTTCTAATTTTTTTTTTTATAGCTTCTTAATTCATGCTTCAATGGACGCATCAGAGAGCAACTTGGGGTTTGTATCTTGCCCAAGGATACTTGCCATGCAAACTGGTGGAGCCAGGGCTTGAACCACTAACGTTCCAATCAGTAGATCACCTGCTCTACCTCCTGAGCTACAGCCACCCCACCCCCTTTTTTATCCACACTAGTGTAGTGATGGCATAATGAGCCTTTCTGCTGGTTGCATAGGCTGCAACTTTGGTCTAGACAAATATGAGGATACATTTGAGCATGTAGTAATTCTCTGATTAACTAATTTGTGCCACCTACAAGTCAAGATATAGAAGTTGGAAGAGCAATCATCGATTAATAATAGTATCCCAATAACTTTGGGAATTTCTGAACTAATTTTCAATTTGTTGTTTCTATTGAAATACTGAAAAAAATCTATTTTCTAACTTTTTGTGGAAATTCTACTTCAGGCAGTCAGGGGTGGTGCCCTGATCTTTTACGCAGAGTAATTATTAGGTTAAACACAGAGAACATGCTGTAATGGAATCACATCATATTATATACACCATATTTTTATATAGAAGATAAAGATGCTTACTTAGTGGGGACTCACAAATATATTAAAAGGCATCAAACAGGTAAGTGTGCGTTGGTCCCGTCGTTTAAGAGCCCCTTATTGAGTAGTCATGGGCCATACCAACCCTATTTTCCATGGCTGGATTAATAAAGACACATAAATACACATTAAAGTATTCAAAACAGCCACGGTGGTAGCTTCAAGAGCAGTTTAAATGGACTGGTACTTGCATAGGGCTTTTTTGCTGCAACTGGGCTCTCAAAACACCAAAACCTTATTTTAGTTCATAAATTACAAAATGAACATAATGTGTTTTTTAAATGCGACTCAAAACTAGTAATTGAACAAAGCTTACTGAGGTAACGGAGCAAAAGAGCAGTTTTCCTACTACTACAATAGTAGTCATCTCCTGCAGGAAAATTACAAAGAACACAGATTTCAGCATAAGCTTCATTTTTCAGACCAAGGAAAGTTTTTCAACTACTTGGTTCTGCTATTCTTTTCACAAATTCCACTGAATTTCAGCCCTGTTTTGCAAACTCCGCCAAGTCAAGTTCAAGATGCCATAATGAAATGCATTAGAAAAGCAGACTTGAATCAAAAGGACCCTTCCTTTTACATTCTTATTAGATTTATGTTATAGGAAGTGCCATGTTATGGGTTATTAAGCAGTTGAAGTGCAGCCTCCTCTAGATGACAACATGGCTATAGAACCAGCAGTCTGGTTTGACTTTGATCAACTCAAAAACACTTGTCTTGTTTGAAATCTTAAAAGAAAATACATTTACAATTATACACGCATTCAATAAAAGCCACCTAAATCATTTAAAAGTCACCGAGAAGCCCTGATGCCATTTTAATCAGTCATTAAGAAATGGAGAGAGCTTGGCACAGTTGCAAATTTGAGTAAGCAAGCGAGAAGGGGACTTCTAAGGAAGGACGCCAAGAAACAATATGTCATGGTCCTGGGCCATGTTGGCCCAGTATTCTTAGTTTTATGTATCTTTGTATTTCAGTTCCCTGTTTAGGCTCTGTTTCCTGAGTTGCCCTGTTGTGGTGTTCCCTGAGTGCGTTCCCTTTGTGACTCTCACCCCCTGTGTGCCCCTCTGTGTATCTGAGCCCTCGTCTCTCCTTATGTTTTATTCCATGTTTCCCCTGCCCGTTATGTCTAAGTTCTCCCCGTGCTCTCTCTCCCCCCTGTGTGCCCTCTCTGTATTTATGAGCCCTCGTCTCCCTTTGTGGTTGTTCCATGTTTCCCCAGCCCGTTATGTCTGTGTTTTTCCCCGTGCTCTCTCTCTGTCTGAACCTCTGTACTTCCTGTTTGACTCTGCCCGTCTCCCGTCAGTGTCTCGTTATGGTTATCTGTGTCAGCTGTGTTCCCCGTGTGTTCCCACTTTCCTCGTTAACCCTCTGTGTATTTCTGTCTGCGTCTCCCTCTGTTCGGCGTCGCGTTCTCCCTCATGCCGTGTGTGGTTCTCCCCGTGTCTTCCGGTATATGTTACTTTAGCTTTTCCCAGTTTAGTGTAGTTTTGCATTGCTTTTGTATCATCGTTATTGTTCATCACCTGTCAGCAATAAAGCTGCATTTTGAGTTTATCCCCCGTGTCTGTGAGTTTGCAATTTGGGTCCTCATCCTGCCTGCCACACGGCCGAATCATGACACAATAATTCTGAAAGAGCTTCAAGCTGTATCATTCAGAGTGAAGGGACTGTGCAGACAACAGCAGCTGAACCTTGTCCTTCACCAGAATCTGTGGTGTGGCAGAGTGCCAAAAAGAAAGCGCTCAAACTAAACTACGTGACGCGTCAGCTACAGTTTGTCAGATGACACACAGGAGACACAGCTGGAAGACCCGTTCATGCTCTGATGAGACTAAAGATTTACTTGACCATGACGGCAACTTCCTAATAGACGCATTGCATTTTTAGGCACTACGCACTTTAGTTATTATTTTATTACCCAAGTGTATCATGTAATAAAATTCAGCAAAGAAACCTTTTTGAGGGGGATAACTGAGCATGTTTACCTAGAATGAAAGAAAAGATTGTACTGGAGCACACTTTGTTTAAATAAATAATCATCTCTTAATCTTAACATCATGTCATGAAATGCTTTCGTTTGTACAACACTTAGTTTTCATTATAATTTCAGTTCAAAAGAGTTTTTTTCTAATTTCTAATGAGCAGTAAAACTTGAAAGATTCTAGATTCCAGCTAATCCTGAAAACAGGGGACTCATCCTGCAGCGAAACATGGGTAGAGAGTAAAGCAAGAGCAGGGATTTGAGGAATGGCATTCATATATTATTTCAAATTTCAAATTTGTCAGGTAATTGGTTAAAGTATCTGCTGGGCGATCAGTATTCTGCACAAGCAGCTGGGGTAACAAAAGTCTCAGTTGGAGGCAGGGGAAATGTCTGACAGAGCCTTCCTCCCATCTAATTAAGTAATAACCCTCACTCAGAGAAAACCAGAATAAGCCGTGAGGAAAATCTATAGAATTCATTTCCAGAGATGCAGCAGTAATTTGTTGCAAAATGATAAATATTGCATTTGTTAGATGCCCAAAACATAAATCATGAGACTCTATTATGGTGTGAAAGGCCAGGTTTGACATTCTTGGTCATGGCACATTAGCACTCATTGAAAGAAAATCTGCCTGTGTGGATTTCCTCTTCCTTGATGTCTCCGTCCGGTCTTCCCCGTGCTGTAGTAAATGTAGCAGCCCCTTTGCCAATTTTTGCATTCTCCATAATGGTTGGGGGAGGGGACGATCCCCACTGTGTGAAATTACGTCTGCACAGTCAAAATGACAACAAAACCAGCTTCAAATATGGCAGATGGGGAAAGACAACCAGTGAGTCTCTCCTGCTACCTCTTCATAGTGCAAGCCATCAACAAATCTGGGAAGCTGAGAACGCCTTGCTTGTTGCTTTTGTTTGCATGAAACATCAAACTCTCTGACAAATAGCTATTTGATGGTGTGCGAGCGAGCCATTTCTTTCTTCTGCCACTATTACTCTGCTGATATCGTGCGGGGAAACAAATTGAAAGATGAGTGAAGTGGAAAATGACTGTTGGTATATAACCAGTGAATCATTGTAATTATGCACCAGAGCTAAGCATGAAATGTTTACCCAGGGAGATGTTTGGAAAATGCGCAACATGTACATGTCAATATATGAAATACAATTGGTCTTTATGGGTGTGTTTAATTATCACATTCTGCAGCTCTAGAGCCACCACTCCTCCTCTGCCTTTAACAAAGCTTCATATTTCATGTTGGCATGCGTTTCAGTCAAATGAGAGTGAGTCAGGTTGATAGATCAGGCGTCTGCAGAGATGATGCATTTCTTCTGTGATTGCTTCCATAGCCATTACTCACAGCATAGGGTGATTAGTAGGCTGGCAGCTGACACCTCTGCTTCCGCGTGCATGAAGGAGCTATCTCATAGGAGGGTCCTGTTACCTCTGCCACAACACTGATCTTTGGGCTCAATCAATGGGCTAAAATAATGGATTAGGCACAATCCTATCAATCAGCCTGTCAGGGTGGAGGAAGTCATGAAGGACAAAGAGCAGCCGAGCTATTTATGTAAAAGGCGACAGGACTTTCTGAAATATCACTCAAACGTTGTCTCCCGGAAGTCATCGTGTTACCATTCATAGGTATTTTGGGAGGAACGTACTGTATCGGTGCTGACCTTTGTTTGCCTCTGCACACAGTGAGAGAAACAGCAACAGTCACAGAGTGTCGCCCTTTAACTGAGGTAACTCAGTCTTTGGCCGATCAATATTTTCTCACAGTCAGGTTTGAACAAGCATGTATAATGTTTACATTAATGAGAAAGCAAATTACATTGCCCAGTCCTAAATCCTATTGCAGAATCAATGTTTAACTCATCATCTATTAACATCAACTATCAACTGACACACAAATAGATGAGGTCAATATTGTCCTGATGTTACTAAAAGACAGTTTCCCATATAAAGGCAGCAAGCGGCCCCATTCAAATCTATGAAACAAAATGCGTTAATGCACACAGATTTGATTTTGATGTCAATAGATGGTTACATTTTAACAAGCGAAGAGCAGGAAGCTTATGAACTGCTACACACTGCATTAAAAGAGGGTTTTGGGCTGGGATTGGCTTTATAAATGTGATATAAGGAAGGGCTTTTCCAGGATATTTTAAATTGGGAGAGTAAAGACAGAATATTTCTGTTCTGAATATTCTTGTTTAATCAAAAATTCAAATCAGAAATATCAGAGGCCATATATCACATATAATGCTAGATTTAGATATAGTAGATATAATGCTAAATTTTTCAAATATCAGAAACATTGATTTGATATAAACACAGGGTAACTGGTTTCTTTAATGTAATGTAACTTATAATAATCATTTATTTCCTTTATTTGTAGATTAATAGATATGTCGTTTTAGTTGTAGCATTCTAGATCATCATTTATGTTTGGAAGCACCACTGAACGACGCAGGAAATCATTCCTGCCTGTGGCCATCTCTCTGTACAACTCATCCACTTAACACACTGTATACTGCAACAGCTACACCCTTTTTGCAAGTGTTCTTCCTTTTTCAGCTATTTATTAATAAGTGACCTTTATGTATATATATCCTTGTATATATTGTGCTATTCTTAGTTAGTGTATTGTCTATCTTCGTTAATGGTTGTTTATAATGGAGTACTGTAACAAAAAAGAATTTCCCCTAGGGATCAATAAAGTATTCTGATTCTGATGTACACTTGTGCAAATAGTTACAATTTTGATTGCATTTTTGGGTTTGAAAAAGGATTTTACAGAGTGCGAAACACAATATTTACGACCAAATACAATAAAAACAAAGCAGCATAACACAGAAGCACTTAAATAATATATCAGGGAAGGCGCAGTGCCTGACATATCTGGAGACATGGCTTCCTAATCAAACACATGCATGTTAGTTTAGCTGTGATTCTCAATTGGCCGTAACCATCAATCCATCCATCTTCATCCGCTTTATCCGAGGCCGGGTCGCGGGGGCAGCAGCCTAAGCAAAGAGGCCCAGACCTCCCTCTCCCCAGCCACCTCCTCCAGCTTATCCGGGGGAATACCAAGGCGTTCCCAGGCCAGCCGAGAGATATAATCTCTCCAGCGTGTCCTGGGTCTGCCCCGGGGCCTCCTCCCGGTGGGACATGCCTGGAACACCTCACCCAGGAGGCGCCCAGGGGGCATCCTTGTCAGATGCCCGAACCACCTCAGCTGGCTCCTTTCGATGTGGAGCAGCAGCTGCTCTACTCTGAGCCCCTCCCGGATGGCCGAACTTCTCACCCTATCTCTAAGGGAGAGGCCAGCCACCCTTCGGAGGAAGCTCATTTCTGCCGCTTGTATCCGCGATCTCGTTCTTTCGGTCACTACCCACAGCTCGTGGCCATAGGTGAGGGTAGGGACGTAGATCGACCGGTAAATTGAGAGCTTCGCTTTTACACTCAGCTCCCTCTTCACCACGACGGACCGGTGCAGCGTCCGCATTACTGCAGCTGCAGCCCCAATCCGTCTGTCGATCTCCGGCTCCCTTCTCCCATCACTCGCGAACAAGACCCCGAGATACTTGAACTCCTCCACTTGGGGCAGGAACTCATCCCCGACCCGGAGTGGGCACTCCACCCTTTTCCGGCTGAGAACCATGGCCTCAGATTTGGAGGTGCTGATCCTCATTCCCGCTGCTTCACACTCGGCTGCGAACCGTTCCAGTGCGAGCTGGAGGCCCTCACCCGATGAAGCCAACAGAACCACATCATCCGCAAAAATCAGAGATGAGATTCTGAGGCCACCAAAGCGAAAGCCCTCCGCCACTTGGCTGCGCCTAGAAATCCTGTCCATAAAAATTATGAACAGAACCGGAGACAAAGGGCAGCCCTGGCGGAGCCCATCACCCACCGGGAACGAGTCCGACTTATTGCCGGCAATGCGAACCAAGCTCTTGCAACGGTTGTATAGGGATCGAATGGCCCGTAGCAATGGGCCAGACACCCCATACTCCCGCAACACCTCCCACAGGACACCCCGAGGGACACGGTCGAATGCCTTCTCCAAGTCCACAAAACACATGTAGACTGGTTGGGCAAACTCCCATGCACCCTCAAGTATCCGTAACCGTGAGACAGAATTTCTTAAATGTAACAGAATAAATGTCCGTGTGAACATGTGATTGTGTAAAAATGTCAGTTCGATTAGAAAAAGGTTATTACAATTTTTTGTTGTAAGTTTGTTGAAACATAAACACTCCAGTTATGAATATTACTAAGTTAATTAGTAGGTTAATAGTGATGCTGGTCTAACATTCAAATTGAACTGGAGCTGCAGATGCCATAAAACATTTATTGTTTTATTTTCTCTTTTTTTATATAATCTAATCATAAGTATGATAAAAAGAAAGTTTCAACATTTTAACCTCTTCACGTACAACAGGTCAGAGTTAGGGGATCCTAAAACCTCCCATAACTCTAAACATGTTCCCAACAACCAGGTGGGTATTAAGAACTTAAGCAGTTTTTTGGGCGGTACACTGTCCTACAACTTATTTTACAAAGCTTTAGTAAATGAGAATAAATTGTTTTTTGCTGTTTAAAAACATTTGATAAATGGTACCTTTTGGATGATTGTACATGTGATTAATTGTCTAATTACATTTTGTCTGTACAAACTAATGCATTTTTGTTACTTCTCTAACCCAATATTATGGTCAATTTCAGTTATAATCAATTTAACCTTAGTGATGCCCTATTCATTGGGGGAGTTGCATCAAAGATCACTTACTCTTTTTTAAAGATCCCTTAGACCTACTATAATGCTAAATAAATCAAGCTAAATAAAGGCATGAAATTAGATCATTTTTACTAGGTGAACTGGGGAAAATGGCATTCCCTCCGTCTCTCTTCTGGGTTTATAGCATTAGATGAGATCGTTAGTGAGCTGCTACATCCTCAGAAGTAGGCTCTGCACTTGGTTGGTCTCTTGTCTCAAATCGTTTGACCAAAACCACCAGTTTAAATGTGAATATGTTTTAAGTGACCCTAATTGCACACAGATTGCTATCAGATGCAATTTGGTAGCACAGCAGTGCATCTGAGCGGCTCCAGGCCAATAATTAAAATCAAGGTACATAACATCAGCACACTTTCACCAGAGTCTGCAGAACCTGTTATAATGAAGGGCTAATGAGCTAGCTAGAGGACTTGGGTCAATGAGTCACCAGTACTGTAGATGTCCTCCTCTCAAACACTGTTCTTTACTATATTTCCCACAGGGCATTGTGGCAGCTGCATGACTGATTCCTCCTGGTTTAATTTAATATCTTCATGCTTCCCTAGATTGCTGTATCTGCCAGATAGACCACAGTGGTCAGGAGAGAGATGGAGGAAAAAACCAGTGAGAAGTCAGGTGGAGTCTGGGCCAAAATCTGGTCCAGCTGCGTTTTCAGAAGACAGAACTGGAATGCCTGAATTCCCTCTGCTGCTACCACAGGTTTGAGTGCTTTAACTTCCAGTGAGCAAATATTGACTTACTCTGTTGTAAACATTTAATCTTCACAGTGGATACTGTGGACCACATACTAATTACAAAGAATAACTAATTAATATTTGAAGTGATTAATAATGTAACAAGTCCTGTTTTCCAAAGCTCACCTTGTGCCACAAAAGAAGTGGATCTCAATTATTCAGTTCTCCCTCGCACAAAATAAAGCCACTGGGTGAGATGAGGCAGCATGTGATTCTTGCCAGGGAATGAAGACAGACATGTTTATTACCTCTCCCTAGATGGAGTGCAAAATAGTTCTGAGCTGTTTAGAAAGAACTTGATGCAATATTGATGGTGGTGGTCAGACTATCAGACAATGCTCCGAGTAGACCGATCAATGCCACATCAAGGGAATAGAGACAGTTTAGTACAGGGAGCACAATTGAACTGGAGGCAGATCTGGTTGGAGATGTTGTGTTGTAGCCCGCTGTGTACAGTCTCTGTCCATTCTAAATCACACCGTGTATTACTAGGGGAACAAAAACAGCCTCTGCAATGACACGATTGCTTCTTTATAGCCAACACAGGTACAGTTATTTATGTCTGCAATTTTTATTTTATTTTATTTTTTTTATTATTTAGGACAGTGCATGTTAATGAACATAAAAAATAAATTACATGAATGTAAACATGACACATTATAGCCAAGGGCTAATTTCCATATGTTGTCCATAAAACATTAAAAAATAGACATGACATGACACTGACACCATGCGTCAGTGTCATGTTGTGCTGTGTTTAGGCCTGTTTTACCTACAATTAGCTGACTCTTATAATTGAAAGATTGAGCAAACATACACATACTTTGGTAGCAGAGTGTCTGTGGCATGGATATAAGAAGAGTTTTTACACTAACACCTCGGGTGCTTCGCTGTCAGCCTTTGCAGTTCATTGCCTCTGGCTGCAGGAGTCAACTCTCTCTGCAGGGTCCTTTTATGTTTTTCCCATTATCAACTGACTCAGAGAAAACACTGACAGGAAATTGCTTGGGTATAAGACATGCACGCTAGTCTTTTATTTCAAGTTTGAGTTATTAAGTGTAAAGCAGAATTTCCATTAGATGATTCAGCTGTAAATACAGAAATAAGATTGAAGTGTCTTTAAGTGATTGGACCTCTGTGATATCCCAGCAGCACTTAATATTATTTTATTTTATTTGACAATTGAATGAGTCATTATTGGTTAGATGAAATCCTGTATATATCTACAGCCTAAAACTTTGTTTCTTTTTTAATACTCGTTAAATATTGTCTGTAGATATAACAATATAATAAAACATGGATGTAACATGAGGGTTGGAAAAATGAAGCTTATCCAGAGTGATTTAAACTTGAATTCTAAAGGCTACCAGATGGTGATAGCTGTGGTTGCAAAAAGATGGTCCTATAGAAGTCTATGGGAAAATGGCTTTCTCACTTGACCTCAATTTAGTAAGTCTTGCTCTTAAAATGTTTTACAATGACAAATGGTGGTGGTATGCTCGCTGGCTTATGACTTAATCCAGCGAGTAAGTGGTTTCGCGGTCAGACTGAAGCGTGAAGATGGTGACCAAGAAACCATGATGGATTCGTTGTTGTTTTTTTTATTTATCACCTGTCTATATTTAGGTTTTGCAGACACATGGCTACTAACAATATGACATTAGCTTGCTTGCCATTGTGGATTATGTGGCAGTTATAGTAACAATGTATCAAGTGAATACGATCCTAATCAAACAGTCCTAGATTCAGGGTCACAACCTTTGACAACCACCAGTCATGAGGGAAAAATTTGTTTTGCCGGATGTTGATGGCAGTCATGTAAATCCCAGTCATGCTGGCCTACAAACCAGTCAGCAACCCTGCCAATATCCTGTTGCTAGGGGGAAAAGTGTATTTTCCAATGGAAGTGGCAGACTGGTCTACGCACACTATCCAGCTACTCTCTGAGGCAAAGTGGAAATGGAGAAGGTTTGCCTTCTAAGTAAAGTTGTGCCTCAACACTGCAGCCAACATGTTGTAAAAGGTGCAACTTTTACTTTCTTTTTTGCTCAGCAATAGTAGTTTATGGCACACACATAATGTCTTAGAGAAAAATGACTTTTATTGGTTGTTTCATATAATGTTCTATAAACCCTGTTGTTCTTGTGGCAGCCTCTATTTTATAGCTTCATCCATGGACTAGCCATGATGTTGTATTCCCAGTATGGATTTTTGAAACATCGGTCTTTCCTTTACCACAGTCAGCATTCCTCTGGGGATTCTGAGTTGTGTGCAAAATAAAAAAGACCAGCCAGTATACCGTATCTCCAAAGGCAGACAGAAGGAGAGAGCGAGAGTATCGACACTCTTCTGTTTTATGCCAGCATATGGATGTTTCAATTCTGCCATATGTGCCTGAGGGGGATTCTCCCTTGAGCTGGCTCTTTCTCTTTCTTCTGCCCCTCCGTGGGGATCTATGGCCCCCTCCAACACTGCTTCTGTCATCCAAAGCATGCTAGCTGGGAGCTTTTTCTCTCCTGCGTCCTCCCCTGGCTTCTGTCACCAACCGCTGTCTGAGTGTCTCAGTTGAGTCCCTATCTCCCGACAGCCAGCTCTGCAGTGCACTGTGCCAAATGTGAGGTAATTAAGACACAGAAAACTCCTCCACTCAGTTGGGAAGAGGATTGAAAAGCTCATATCTGTCAGAAGCGGCAGCATGCGGCTAATTTTGCCTGATTTGAAAGCGCTCCAAGGGTGCACCAATTACTATGTGCATATAGTATAGGCAGTGACATGTGATTCACGTTTGGGGATGGGCACAGAAAAGTAATGAACACCACCAACAGGCTATAGTTAGCCTTTTGTTTAATATCAGATGGAAGATTAGAAATTTTATATTAACCATCAGAACGTAGCCATCCATAATTTTTACACTGAATTTCTATCAGTCACCACGTTGCCCACTTTAAATAATATTTCTTTTCTAGCATCTTTTCCAAACAGTCTTTTATCTCTGAGATTGAACATCGTGTCGTAAAATTGGATGAACTGTGTGTCACAGATATAAATCTTGCTGCTTTGGACTTGTCTGTAGTGAGTCATTTAGCCTGCCGTAATTAGACATAATATAAGTAACAACATGTGGACAACTTTGCCATTATAAACATGTCCTTTCTGCAATAACAACAACAAAAAGTCATGCTTATATCGACACTATTTTAAAAGTTATAGACTATTGTACTATTTTATTATTTCGTGCCCATAAGCTGAAATCAGCTGATTGCAACAAGTGTGAGGAAAAGAAGCCAGCTTTGATATTTGTTTTCTTTCTGTTTTTATTAAATTTGGTACAGAAAATGTCATAAATAATAACATTATTTATGGCCAGCTAAGAATCACCAGTTGACCTAACAAGCATATCTTTAAACTATGGGAGAAAAACCCAGGAGCCAGAGAAAACCCATACAGGCTCAAGTCGAACATACAAACTCCAAATCCAGCTGAAAAGAAGTTATGATAGTTTATCATTTCTATTTGGAAAAAAAAGAAAGAAGAAGTGGCAGTAGGCTAACCTATATTTGCCAAATTAAGATTGATTGATTATTGATTTTATTGTTTTTATTTTATTAAGTTATTATTGTTCAAATAAAATAAAATAAAATACTGGTTAGGGCCAATGCAGACTCAGTGTAGGCCGTGTAGCAATAATGGCAGAGAATCCAGCTTGGAGCAAGAGAGAAGGATTTACTCTCAGTCCCTTTTGGATTTTTTTTAGTAGATGGCAAAACAATGGAAAGTTGATTGACTGAATAGATACAGAATAAGCCTTATATACTGGCTAGTAATAAAAGTGTCCCGCGCTGCTGGTTGCTCATGGTGTGATTTTTTCTCATGTCATGTTGAGTAAAAGATAACCGCAGAACTCCCTTAGAATGAATGTCCTTATTTTCATATCTTAACTCTTGAGTGATATTTTATTTTCTAATGTGTAAATATGTAAAGTTGGCATTTAAATAAATGTACATATAGAAGTAGGTCTGTTTTTCTTTTATCCCCTGTAGCTGTGAATGGTTCATATCCGTGTGTAGGGTTTTTGAACAAATATTAAAATGTGACTTTTACCCTGACATAGTACAGACTTTATTAATAAGAAAATATTTTAAAGTAAATGTAGTTAAAATATGAATCACACACATATTTCTGACAGACAATTTTTAAATGTATACTGCACAGTTCAAATGTATGGATTTTTATCCTGTTCAGCAATTCGTCTTTTTTGTCTTGGTTCAAAGTTTGCCAAATTTTGACAGCATAAACATTTAATGTGAGTTCAGTGACTATTTAATCCACTGGTTTTCATTGTCTTAATTAAGGAATGTGAAAGTAATAATACTACTAATAATAGACTGGTTTCATAACTGGAGGCAAGGTTCAGCTATATGGATATTGTGTCTGAAAATTAATGGAAACTAATGGTTTTGACTCCTTTCTGTAAACCATTTGACAATCATAAGATACCAACAGATTTTTAACACTCAAAAATGAAATAAATGTTTTAGGTACCCGAAGCAGCATTTGTAAACTTAAAAAAAAATCTATTTTGTTCCATTTCTTGTTACCCTTTACTTAATATTTTCTCCTCAAAGTGCCACTGATGAGATCTAACGCAGTGTTTAATGTCACTGAATACACTTAATTTACATACAAATGAAGTGAATTTGAAATAATTTAAATACAGTACATACATAATCACTGTTGCCATCATTAAGCAAAAGTGAGGTTTGAAAATCTTTTTTCTTTCTCAGTTCACAAATCAACATTAGAAATTATAGTGTGAATAAGTGTGAACACGAGTATACGCACTGGGTTGTTGACCCTATTCAAAAACACTGAACTATCCCAAATATTTTACAATGGAAATGAAGCCCTATGCTAGAGCCATTTGAACTGAACAAGTAGAGGGCAGTGTTATCACCAAATGTGCCATGAAACTGATTTTTGTAACAACCTGACCTGGGTAGATGTAGCTCAAAGGTGCACGGGGTTAAAATTCATTCCGTATTTGGAAACAAATTATTTAAAGCATATATCAGTGAAATCATTACAGAACATTGAAACTGCGGTGTGGTTAATGTCCAGCACTTTTTACATACCGTAACCCAAATCATAAAAAGAAGAACTGTAATTCCAAAATGAATAAAGTCAACATAGGTGATAATCCTAATCCTGAATGCCAAGACCTGAGAGAACAGTCTAGTTGCACCCCGCCTCTCACCCTATGGATTGCTGGATGGACAAAAATCCGTGTTATGGCCCTTGCCATAATTCAAATCCCAGTGGCTGTTTTTTTGTTCTATGCTCTGTGTCTTTAAGAGTCTCTGCAGGTCGTTCCTGATTGGAGAGCTGGCAGCTGCTGATTGGCTTCCTGATCAAGTGGCTATTTTGAAAAAACCTCTCCAGCAGTTGTCCCCAGGCAGCAACAAACCCTCTGTGATTCTTGTGCATGTTTTCCCGAGGACTGTTGAGCTTTGTAACTAGGTTACTTATCACGTGTAAGTAGGTGGTGAAGCTGAAGGGGTGAGCTGCCTTATTATTTTGTTTTCTCAGTTATACTTTAAATCCAGTTTAGTTTTAAGTTTATGGCTTTAATGGACCCTAGATGCGTCACCAATGACCTAATGTAGAGAGTGGTATTCTAACCCTAATCCTATACTTTGGAGAAAGGGAAAACAAGCTTATGTTGGAAAACTGTGAAAAGATGTGTGCTAAATGAATGCTCGAATGATTGTCTCTGTTCCCTGAATGAGATGTGAAAAAACGATTTAAAACTGGTACTGTTAGGATTGGGATCGACACCAGTTATGAGTTAGGCCTCATGGGTTCAGCTAGATTTTAAACATCAACAAACGACAACTACAATCATTTTGCAAAATGTTTAGCAGTCACATACATGATGTGTAGTACATTGGCTGTGTCATGGAAAGCTGCTGATTTGTCTCCCTAATGTCTCACTGAATTTGTCAGTTAATAGCACTTTCAGATAATACCATGTTTGCGTCATGCACAGACCTGTTCCAAATGATTCATAATGAAGCCGTGTGAGTGACTCCCCCTCCTGTGTTTTCACACCCATATCATATTCCCTCCATGCCTCACCCAGTGGGGGGTTAACAGGATGACTCGATATATGTGAAAACACCTTCCACCATCTGAAACTCTGCCTTCCCCAACCCTTAACAGCCCACAGGGAAACTTCATTATGTATCGCTACTGAAGGGGCCTTTCAATTATAATATCTCAGCCTCCGTGTCTATTACCCCACAGTCTGTACTGACAAATTGATAGATATTGCCTCTATCTGTGATAATTCATTCGCCCACCATGTGATAAGTTCACAGAACCAGGAACGGCAACAAGGTAGAGGCAATTTGCAGGTCTGGTCGGAGAGGGCTGAGAGTACCATGTTGTAATGTGCAGCAGGGGAATGGAGTCAGTGACAGCTAAGACATGTAGACTTTGCTGCACGTTCTCTCTTCAACCAACAACTCGTGGAGTAGCTTTTTCACTCCAACAGAGTACCTCTCAGCATGTCAAGTCTCTCACATCTTGTGATTTTTTTTCAGATTGCAGCCTAATACCGAGCCTGACAGGGTGTTGATCTCTCGTCCCTCCAGCTTGCGTGTACAACAGTGTGAAATAGATGCCCAGGAAAACACCGCCTACTTTATGCAGAGACAGAGAGACTTGGTTTGTTGTTAAATATATTGCAGAGATAATAAAACAATTACGTATAAAAGTGTGGTTGAGCCCGGATCAGGAACTGTATTATCCCTCTGTCCGAATTCACTGGGAACAATAAGGTGACTGTGTCGTAGTGGTTTATCATCTGTGACTATTAGCAAATTGTGAAGGCGCTCAGTAAACAATCGCCCTCTGCAAATTGATAATCATTACTGATTATCTCAACAACAGGAGTCATTTATCAGCTTTTACACCAAGAGTGGGACCACTGTTTGTTTGTGTGTTTGAGTGTGTCAATGTGAAAACATTAGTATGTTTATTTTTGTATTTAATGTGACCATCCTGAAATGATCACCTTTTTACCTTTTTTTCATATTTATTCATCAGTTATTCGTTTTTTGCAGTGATCTCAGCTTTGAGCTCCACAGCTCCTTTTTATCACATAACAAATATATCTGAGGTTAGAAAATCTCAAGTTAGATTACTGCAGGACGCCCCAAATCATCAGTGGGATGACTTCAGCTCATTCAAAATGCAGCAGATTCCTTACCCCAGTATTTAAGGGGCTCTTCATTGGCTTTATAGCCTTTGACATTCTTATTAGTTCACAAAGCTCTCAATAGTTTGACTCCCCCATTTCTACAACCCAGTCAGACCTCTCAGACCTTTTCATTTTTTCCTTTAGATCTAAAATTTATATGGATTTAAAAGATCTGATTCTAGATCTTTTAATTGTTCCTAGAATCAGGTCTCAGGCTGCTCTCAGTTACTGTTGTCCTGGTCTTTGGAACAAGCTGTCTTGCTGATTTGGGGTCAATTACATCTGTTCGTATACTCAAAGACAGACTCAAAACCCTTATATTCAGACAGGCCTGAGCTTAAGAGGTGTTTGTTTGTTTTTTAATTTTGTTTTGTTGTTTGTTTTTTGGTTCTGTTTTGCTGTTTTCACTGCCTTAAGGCACTGCAAACCTGCGCAGGTTTTTATAGTGAATGAAATGTGCTATATAATGAAAATGTCATTGTTAATGAGGGAAACAAAAACAAGCTAGTCCACTCATGGCAAATATTATTCTAGTGACTTAAGGCCGGGGTCCATTATGTAACATTTATGATATATATATATATGACCATTGGACTATATATGTCCCAACAGACTAGCCACAAACTTGTCTTCGGAGTTCTCTTGGAATAACGGAGCAAATTAGCAGCAAACTCAAAACATGTTCACTTTTGCATTTTCAATTTTTCATCTGCAAGAAATAGATTTGGAGAAGGATACCATCTCAGAGCTGATAAATTTTAATTTGATCCCTCCCGTGCATTATTATTTGCACAATGCAACTGGCAGCCATAGCCTGTGTGCTCTGAATGGCAAGTCTACATTCAAATTCTGCACAGAATACAAATTTTCCCCTCTCCTATACAACAAAAGGCAGTCGTTCCATTTGTTTTCCCCTCACAATAGCTTCTGGATAATAGTAATGAGGGGTTGAGGGGCGGTGGATGGAGAAAGAAGTGACCAAGTTATCTGCTTCTCCCAGTCTCTACTCTGCCTCTTCGTTATGAATAATAGATTACAGATGAGCGCAAGAGATTGCCTTGTAAGGAGGTGGGATATAAAGCTGCTCGAGGTCAGCACAGAAGAGGCAAGATCAGTCTTTTACCAGGTTTATCTAAAATACTTGAGAAAGTATCCTTAAAATGCCCTTAGCATCACTATTTATAACTGCTGTTTTCTCACTCAGTGCAACTCTTTAAAGGACATGACTGTGCACAGTGATATGGTTTTCAATATGATAAACAGCTTGAGCCAGTGCCATTGTTGCCAAAATCTTTGGTAACCCAGGCTGTGCTCAGCTCCTGTTCCAGCTTAGCTGCTCTTATGTTTGGTATTTTGAATCTTCAGCTGGTGTAAAAAGAGCAACAGCAGATAAACAGTTTAAAGGTATTTAGAGACAACAAGCATTAACACAACTGCCGCTGTGTAAGTTAATAAATAAAGTCCAGACTTAAAGGCATCCTAAATAGGAAGTGTTGCTATACAAAGGCTGTTAGGTTCAAAAGCCCATAACTGTCCTTTGAACAGTGGATTAACAGCTCTCAGATCTGCACCCATGTCTCTAATGAGAGAGGGTGTTCACTGCTCACGTTCATTCATAAAAAATCAATTAAAACCCATTGTTTCTGCTGTGAAACAGAAGAACAAAAAGCGCCCAGTGTAGAGAAACTTGAAATTCAAAGACCGGGACCAGACCCAAAACACAAACCGGCCGCTGATTCATGTGCTTACAGATTCCCAAGGGAGGCAAAACGGTCCACGGGGTGAGAAATTTGGGCCAAAGTTCACAAGTTTATTTCATTTCAGAGAAGGCCACCGCAGTTTTAGCATATCCTATCGGAGAGGGGGGCAAAGGTGGTTAGGCAGGAGGCAAAGGTTGGATTTAAAGTTGCTAAATGTTCTTCTGATGATGGAACCGCTCCCAGAGACAGAACTGGAACAAGAACAGAACTTGAATTCCATACTCTGTTTGTTCTCCACTTTTAAAGATGATAAATACTCCCTTGCAAAAAGAAATTAATGCTGCACTCAATTTGGTTCTGAACAACAACTGAAGCGGGATTTAATATATCACAGTTTCATTAAACATAAATAAAAGTCCTGAGTTTGCTAAATAAACTGAAGCAGCAGAAGCAATTTGCAGATGTGATGCATCCAGACTCATCAGGCAGCACACCCTCTGCTTTATTTGTGTGCAGGACCATGTTGATCAAAGATGATGAATAACAAATCTAAAAGAGGGAAATTAGCATGAAAATGTCCTTGCATTTTAACTGATGCATAAAATATCTGCACTTATTTTAATGAGTGGCGATAAAAGTTGCCGTGCTGTGCAGTGGGCAGCATCTTGATTGATGCTCCACATTTAAAGTACACTGTGCTCGGGCAAACATCACAGCAGCCTTGTCAATCCATTGTCCTCCAGCTACCTGCCTGCAAGTATTCTCTATCACTTCTCCTGCCAGTTACCTGCCAAACAGCTCCTCTCAAAGTACTTTTTTAGCTTGCTCCCTCGGTTAATACTCAGATATTCTGTCTGCGCTACAATTCTTGCATATTCCCCTCTCCTGTCTTTTCAGAGATAAAAGCGTTCTTTCTCTTCCCCTCCAGCATACCTCACTGCCAGACAAATAGCTCCACTTGTTTCAAAGTGACCACAACAGAAGGACAATGATAAGAGAGCTGTCTCCCAACTGTCATTTCCTCTGTCTGCCCCCACATCTCACATCACTGTAATTGACTGCAGTGTATCTAGAAGTGCTATTGTTCCTCGGGATACCCAAGAGTCTTGTCAGGAATTGTAGGGTGGCTTGTCATTCACTGACCTCGACATATTTGTTCTCTGCTGGTATTTTGGAAAATGCTACAAGGTGTTTGTCACATGTGTTAAAATTTCAAAAACCAGAGACAGTTGCTAAATCAGTCCTCAGCTAAAGGACAGTGAGGATTACTTCAGTGTTGTATAAATTCATGAGTTAATTGTGGGAAAGAGAAGCTGCCATTAAATCTCTGCAGCTGAGGAGAAACTATAGAGATCTTCAGGACACAACAATACAAATGTCAAATAATAACCACTCACTTCAATTCAATTTATAGCGTCAGTTCAGAGCTGCAAGCCACTTTATATTGTGAGCGTTTAATATTAGAAACATCTGACAATCACAGATGAACAAGAATTTGATAATGATGAGGAAGGAGACCTTTTTTTTAAAGGAAAACACCTTATTTAAAAAAAGGTCAGCCATGTGCAATGACTGGTTGAGATGACGACAAAGAAGAAGAAAAGACAGAAAAAAGGCAGATGAAGAAATAACACAGACTACAGGGCAGAGTAGACAAAAGTAAAGAAGCAAGTAAAAGAGAAGTGCTCAGTGCTTCATCTGTAGTACCTCATGAGGTACTGCGTCTTGTGAAGCGTCCCACCACCATACCTTGTTTATGCTGTTGCAACATAATGTAGGGGTGACAACAGACCACCTGATCCAACTATATAACCTTTATCAAAAGGTCTACTGAAGCCAACAACTAACAACTAACATTGATTGTCATCCTACATTTGCAATGTTCTACTGGGAAACCTTTGATCCTGGCAAAAATTGTTGCAGTAGAGACACAACCTGCCGTGGAGATAACATTCCCCAATGGCTGTACAATCCCAGAGTAGAAAAATGCATCCAAATAAACCCAGCAAAACTACTCATAGACAGTTCAACGAACAAAGGAGCGAGAGACAGGATTCATTGCTAGTGACACCACAGGACATCACAGAGATTGACTGACAATCCCTCAATGTGTATGGACCCACGGGGATCCTCAAAATACAAAGGAAGTGATATTAATGTTGTGGTTGATCACTGTAGCCGTGTACCTCAGCAAAACTGATCATCTCTTCATGGTGTGGTTGGGAGTGTTGAGAAAGATAATTTAACTTATTCAGCAGCAGCACCACAATGACCATGCAATTTGATGTCAGTTAAGTGCAAGACTGGACTGTATGAATTTGTTCACAGTTATCCAAATATTTAAACTTCCATTTATGCTCCGTTTGGAACAAATACAAACACTGATTTCTGCCAAACACAGAACTGTCAGAACTAATTCTAACAGACTATAAACTGGCCCAAAATATGGTGAAATGCATAGCAAGTCACTTTTTTTTTTCATTTTCTTTTACAGACACAGTTGTTCACCTCTATCCTTCTCCTCCTGGGCTCCCCTGCATATTCAGTGGAAGAACTTTAAGAGATGGGACAAGTCCAATCACTCTGTAATGTATCTGAAAGGAACCTGCTAATGAGCACCACAGCCCCAGCCTTGCCCTCCACAGGACCTTATTAACACTTCTTTAATGGTTATTCCGTGATTTGCTTAGCCAGCAGGTCATCCATGCCACCTCCCCAGAACCTGACCATCATTTTGAATGTGCAGGATACTTTGTAGTGCTGTCAATCAAAAAATCTGCCACAGAGCCAGGATGGATTTCCACCTAAGACTGATTTGGGAGGTAGAGATTGCTCCCTGAAGTGGGACCTGGTTCCAAAGTGTTTTAACCTGAACTGATAATAACAAATGGAAGGAAAAGTCGCTGTAGGGAAAGTAACCAGCAGAACCACAAAGAACACTTCTTAAATCTAGAGATAATGCATGTATTCCTTATAAGACCATGTTTAGATGCTACATCATATACTATAAAATGATTTTTTTTTTAATAGCTGTCAAGGCCTACAGAAGATTGTCTTCTTTAGCATCTTGCACTTTAAACAGCTAATCATCAGAGATGTAAGCAACACAAGAGACCTTATATATTTCGCTTAAGCTGCTATTTTAAAGATGTGAAGAAACATAACACAAAAACTGTCTTGTTCTTTCTAAAAACAAGCCAATGTAATTCTCATGAAAGCTATTCAAACAATGACAACAGGAACTACGAACAGTTTATAGTTATTCTTCCAACCTAACTCCATTACTTATTCAAATTTTGAAGTCATATTTGAAGATATCATAAAGATTTCTTCAGTTTGTCAAATGACAAAGTGAAAAATGTCACTTATTGTGATGAATCTACAGAGAATTATCAGCAGACTCTCTTGTCAGTTTACAGTACGTCTTTACTGTTTTGTTTCACTCTCACGCTTGGCATACTGCCATTTTCTGTCACAGCAGGCAGCTGATTTCTCAGATAAAGCTCTCAAAAGTCAGTATACAATACTTGACAGACACAATTACAGGCTATCTGGATAACATAGTTGAGCATTTAGCAGCTCACAATGAATTGGTTGAACGGTAAATGGAAATAGGTCTAGAGTTGTTGAGATTTGGAGTTCAGACCAGTTTTTTTTTGTTTTTTTTGCAGTAGCATCTCACTTACTAGTGTAATTGTGTGAGACTGTAACGTAAGTGGTGTTTATTTTATTCTTTAACACGATTTGAAGGGTTTTTGATCAGTGAAAGGACCTTGCAGTAAACACTCACAGCTTTTCAAGGAAATTTAGTCAGTTTTTTCAGTCATACTGAGTCTCTCCCTCACTAGACAAAACAACAAACATAAAATCAGAATAATTTTTCAAACATGTGTTCACTGAGATTGTTTCGATGAATAATTGACCCACAATAAATAGTTCTGGTGGTCAGGTCAGGTTGTTATACAAATGACTTCTTACTAAGATAAATAATAAATCACAGTATACATAAATAAATGAAAGAAAAAGGTAAAAGGTAAGAAAGAAAAAAAAAGAAAGAGAAAATACTCCAATACTGCTGATACACAAATGGCCTGTGGGAGTCTTTGTGGAGTTACTTAAGCTAATTGCTCATTATACAGCATGTTACAACTTCCAGTATTAGCTATTAAACAGTGAAAAAAAATTCACATGACAGAGCAGGCCATTAAGGTGCTGGTTACATGCATGAAATTGGGGAGTTCTCAATTTATAATCCATGTTGTTGAGTGTCAGATGTAACCATAAAACCCAACTCAAACAGCCACATTTAGGCAATCAATGCACATTACACCTTATCAGCCAGAAAGTCTTCTTTGACTTGCTGTGTAGCCCCTGATCTTCATTGTGTAAAGATACTACTGCCACAGAAAACTGTTTATCATCAGGTTTCAAGTTCTCCACTGTCTGCTGTAGCTGTCCTGTCTTGCTTCTCCCACGCTCCACTCCAGCTTCCCAGTAGTAGCTCAGCTTTCAATTCTCTTTGTGCGTTTGTTTTTAACAAGATTGCAGAAATGGAGCCAAAAAAAAAAACTGACAGTGTTTACTCTGTTTCCATTGTGAAAAACATTTCCAACTTTCAAAAAGTGTTTTTTTTTTCCCAGGAGAGTAATAATAAAGAGGTATAAACTGCGTCTGGTTCCCGTCTGTACTCTGGCTACGACATGCGACCAGCAGGAAACGCCTTTCACCGTGTAAGTTCACCTTACAGTCCAGATGTTTCACAAGGCTAATTAGAAGTCGGTAGAAGCTGCAGGGTGGTTAGCATTTCGATTGCTCGCTCATTCTGTTACATTGTTTGAATCCCACTAGCCACCTTTGTTATGTAATCTCTTTTTTATATAAGGTCATTATATTACTGTTAAGAAGAAATTCTGCATTATATAACCTTACAGCACCAGTGTTAGTTTGGCAACCTCCTAGATCCACTCACATTGATGTAGATTAGTCTAAAGAGGGCAAAAGTGCTTATTTAGTGACCTATTCAATTCAATTCAATTCAATTCAATTTTATTTATATAGCGCCAAATCACAACAAAAGTCGCCTCAAGGCGCTTCATAGATACAGAGAAAAACCCAACAACCCCCTATCAGCAAGCGCTGTTTGGTGACAGTGGGAAGGAAAAACTCCCTTTTAACAGGAAGAAACCTCGGGCAGAACCAGGCTCAGGGAGGGGCGGCCATCTGCTGCGACCGGTTGGGGTGAGAGAAGGAAGACAGGATAAAGACAAGACACATGACCTCATCCAGGATTAGGGGTTCCTCTGGCTGTGGTTGAACAGGCAACCCATACTCTGCCCTAGGCCACTTCTTGTCTGCTGTACTGTCTTGTCATGAAAATAATCAAACACATTACAATTAAATATTTAAATAAAAAGGATTAGGGACTTTGCGGAATCCACAAGCTGTCGTGAAGTCGTCTGAAGGGGGGTTGAAGACTGAACTGAGTAACTAAGAACACTAAGTGTTGTATCTCATCTTCCATGTCTAGCCTGACGATCCGTGGCCACCATGTGAATCAGTTTATCTCTGGATTTGTTTTCCCTTGCACACTTTAAACAACAGCAAACACTTTCACGGGTGGATGTTTTCATCTTCGGTCTTATCAGCCTGGAGTGGTGATTACACAGACTGGAAATGATGATGCCTGTAGGCTTGTTTTGTTTTTGTTTTTGTGTTGCATCTGATTCATTCAGAGGAACAAGAGATGACTGTGTCACAATCAGAGGGGAGTGCTGAAATGCAGGGAGGGGCTTGTCATACCCTGCCATCAAGTTCTTCACAAAAAGGTAAACAAAAAAAAGAACACATCAGAGGCAAACAGCTGTTAGTACATAACAGGAGAAACAAATGACTGGTGTTTGCTCTGCTAGTCCTTTCCCTTGATAGTCCCTACAGTCCCTCGGCACGATGCCGTTGTATAGTACAACTCGAGTTGAATGCCAATTAGTGATGCCTGGACTTGTTAATATATTGAAATTGCGTTGTAAATAAAAAGTTAACTTCCCCATCTAATTCTGCTGCTGCATCATCACATGCAGCATTCAAAACATATTGTATTCATACAGTAAAAACACTAATTGCCTGCCATGAAAACCAATTTGCCTTCCTCCACAGGGCAGAATTAAAAGTTGGGCTTAGCAAGGTAATGAAGTATGACACGCTAAGTCAAGGATGGAGGCTTTGTCTGAAGTAATCACTTCTCCGGATGCCGTGACTTGGCCGTATTTCATATCAACAAGAGTGACATATGAAAAAATAATTAAAATGGACACATTCGAGTTGTTGCCTGCAACAACAGCTGGCAAGCTGCATTTTTAATACACCATTAAATTTGCATGCTAGCTGTCAATCCAGTCTCCTGTCTGAGGCAGAAAATTCTAATCAATCAAGGTGTTAGAAGTGTAATCTAACTACATCAGTGGCGTGGATTTTGAGCTTTTCTCTTTAACCACACTCGCGCACAGAGGAAATATGTGCTAACAATGTGACAGTGATTTACAGTGCTGAATTTGATTCAGTGACAGTGAGTGAATAGAAAAGTATACTGCAGTTCTCTCATGACAAAAGCAATTAATATAAGTTTGCAATGGCACTGAAGTCAGTTTGTGAAAGCTACGAGTGGTGATGTGGTGTAGCGCTGCCAGCAAACGAGAAGAAGCACCGCCTTGGTCTTATCCTTCTTCTAAGATTATGCTTCCAAAGAACTTTTATACAATTACTGGTGACTCTGACGCTTCAAACTGAGTTCTGCAGTTTTTACACCCAAGGCAGAGGTAACAGTGCGGTTCTATCTGACAGCAGCACACACACACGCACACACACACAACAGATCTTTGAGAATCTTTATTGGTTTGGCTCAGTTTGACAGAAGCCTCAACCTCCCTGCCTCCTTAATTTTGGACAAGAGGACAAGAAAAAACACAAGTGCAAAAGAATGTGTCAGGCAGTGCATCGATCTGGACAGATGGCTGAGGGGACAGAAGCAAGGTAAGCAGCTGTGCATGCTAAATGAAGGGATAAAAAATTGACAACCAAGTAACAACAAAAAGATAATAAAAATTCTTTACTAAATGATAATTTTGCAAGAAAGACACATAAGCCTAATGTTTTTGTCATTTAGTCTTTCCCACATAAAATAAAAGAATGAATAAAATATTAATTTCTGCCATACCATAAATCAAAGCCACTTTGGTAGCCAGTATTTTGTATTTGCTTTGCATCAACTTGAGGCATTGAGCAAAGGGAATTCATGCAGGGAACAGATGGCCACCCACCCTCACAGTAGACCTGGCTCCATACACCACCACAAGGCTTTGAATGGAGTTGTGAAATTGCAAGAAATGAAATATTTTTACACAAAAAGCTTGCATCTGCTGGTGGTTTGACTGCTGGGACAAAATAATGCAGCTCTTTTTTTCTATCAGTGGAGATGTGAATGGGCTCTAAGATGGTGTGAAGTAGACTACAGTATAAAGATGCTATGACATATGTGAATGGAATCAAAATATGCATTATCCATGGCACACCTGCTGATAAATTTATCCAGCCAAGCTCCAACATTAAAAGGTCTAGGTCTGTAATTGCTATCAAATATTTTTTATAAATTCAATTAATTAATTTTCTTTGAATTTTATTTTTCAGCCAAACTATTGCATGTATATATCTCTCTCTGTGTGTGTGTGTGTGTGTGTGTGTGTGTGTGTGTGTGTGTGTGTGTGTGTGTGTGTGTGTGTGTGTGTGTGTGTGTGTTGACAAATTTGACTGCATTGCCAGACACTAAAACCAATAACTAATACTGTTTTATGCATTTATTGATGTATTTACAGGTCCAGGTTTTTTTTCTAGTTATTCTTTTCATTGACTTTTAATTTTAGTTCTGTTTAGTTCAGTCCTGGTAACTACAAATGTCGTGATATGGTCCATCCTATTTTTTTTTACACGAAAAATAACTTTTTTGTGTGTCAGAAGAAAAAGTCCAAAATGTGTAACGTTGTCATGGCCACATGAGTATGTATTATTGGAGTTAATACATACTGGAAGCATGTATTGGAATTATGTGCAGTAATTCAACATTAGGGCAGCACAGTGGCATGGTGGTTAGCACTGTTGCCTTATAGCAAGAAGATTTGGAGTTCAATTTCTGTGTGGTAAATAGTCTGGTTCTTATATAGCGCTTTTCTACTCTTCTGAGCACTCAAAGCGCTTTACACAACTTGTGCATTCGCACAAGCACATTGTTCTAAGTGCTTTCTAAGTGACATTCACACTCCGATGGATGCATCTGAGAGCAATTTGGGGTTAATATCTTGCCCAAGGATATTTGGCATGCAGACTAGGGGAAGCCAGGAATCGAACCATCAACCTTCCAATCAGTAGATGACCTGCTCTACCGCCTGAGCTCCACCCCATGGAGTTTGCATGTTCTGCCCTGTGTTTGTGTGGGTTCTCTTTGTACTCTACTTCCTACTCTGCCAGTGAATAAAAATGTGTTTTCAATCTGGATTTAAAAACCAGCACTGGGGCCCGTTCTTCGTACCTCGCTAAGTAAGTTAGCTGGATTAGATTGTTGACGATTTCGCGTGATCCTGGATCGTTCGGTTCCCCGAAGCTCATCCGGGACTTGCTGTCATAGCAACAGAGCCGTAAGCGCAAACCTGCTCGGGAGCAGGTTTACTTTATGTAAACAGGATTAGATCGCGGACACGCAGGTATGTCCGCGTCATCATACGAAAGAAACAGCGACATTCCGCCACCGTTTCACCACAAATAAATAACATCAATGTAACTAAAGATAATGCAGCACCTGATCCATTTATTGATGTCACACAGATACATACAGGTCATTTCCTAAAAAAGGGAAATGTACTATTAACATTCTATTCCATGTGATTATTACAGATGTAATTCATATTTCAGAGTAGTAATTGTAAATTACTTCGTGTAATCAAGATGAGAGACCACGGCTATAAAAGCGAAGGTGGATTTGGGAAGCCTGTCGCAGCCATGTCTTGTCCGTTTACGCGAGCCACCCATTGCGGAAGGTGCAAGATTGATAAGGAGAGTTTTCAGAATTCAGCGTATATTGCGGGACAGACAGGATCTGTCTGCTCATTGAGAGATATCGATATTCCCGTGAGGGTATTATTTACTTAACCAACTTGTTGACGAGGGGGTGCAGGACCACCACCTGTCTTTTTTTCCTCTGCCCTTTTCTTGGTTGCTGTTATGAACAAACTAACAGAGTATTACAGGCCAGTTACCTTGCCAAGAGACGAAAAGCAATCTAAGAGATAAATATTACCATTCTGTAGAATACTCCTGTATTCCACTTTTACTTGTTCCCATGTTCTTGTGGGTCCTGTTGTGGCTCTAATGTGAAAGGGGATATAATATAACATATTATGATATAATATAATGCCATATGATATTGGACAATATAGTGTCATATGATAGATCTACCCTACCGCCTACTGGTGTTGGCCAGAGGGGCCGATGGCGCGATATGGCAGCCTGGCTACAACCGTAGCTGCCTCCACCAGTGTGTGAATGTGGGAGTGAATGAATAGTGGTATCGTAAAGCGCTTTGGGTGCCTTGGAAAGCGCTATATAAACCCAATCCATTATTATTATTATTATTAAATTACCTACGAGTTTGATTTGTCAGCAACTTTCTGCCAGCCCTCTCTCCTTGCTTTTGCAGCCTTTGCAGTGTTCTCTTGCGTTTTAATTAAACTCTGAAACTCCTGAAATCCCTCACTCATGAGTTCTTGCTCTGCTGCCGGAAAATACCGAGCACGCCCCTTCGACATTTTCGCCGACCAATCAGCGGGTTGCCGATCAATGTTTCTACTATCGATGCGTAGCCCCTTTTACGACACCCAGTGATCGCGCATTACTTCATCCAGCTGTAGTAATCGTCAACAGCAGGTGTGTTCGGGGAACCGGATTAGCGAGCTCACGGTTAGCGCGATGATTTGATCTTGGATGTGTCATTTGATCTTGGATGTAGTAAGCGACGTACGAAGAACAGGCCCCTGATGTCGATTGCCTAATGTGAAGAGGAAGATTATTCCAAAGCTTTGGAGCCACGATAGAGAGCGCTCGGTCTCCTCTAAGTTTCAGCTGTGATTTGGGGACTGAGAGCAACAGCTGCTCAGCTGACCGGGGCAAACGAGTGGGGACATAGGGCTTCAGCAAATCAGACAAATATGCAGGTGCTAGACCATTTAAGGATTTAAAAACCAATAAAAGAACTTTAAAATGAATCCTAAATTCAATTGGAAGCCAGTGCAGGGAGGCCAGAACCGGAGTAATGTGCTCAAATTTCCTTCTACCAGATAAAAACCGCAGCATTCTGCACTAGTTGCAGGCGTGTCAGAGTGCCCAGTCCAACCCCTATTGAAAGGGAGTTGCAATAATCCAAGCGTGAGGTTATAAAAGCATGGATAACAGTCTCCAAATCAAGGTTTAACCTTCGACAGACGTCTGAGTTTGTCGAAGTTGAGTTGAGTTGAGGATTTAAATGAAAATAGTATTTGTACAATTCTAATGAACTTGAAAGTCAATAAAACCTAAAGAATTATGGATTTGATCAGGTGGTCCGGTAATGAAATTGACACCCTTCTCTTCTCAACGAGAAGCTTGGGCTTGGGAGAGCCCGATTGTCCTTCAGAGACATTTGCTGCCAGATACTCAATGTGTTTTCGTGGTGTTTCATTGCTTCTTGTCCTAAAGGATCATGTAAAAAATACCAGTCCCAGCTATTTTGACAAGGTTCCCAGCACCACTGGATAATATGCAACCCCAAACAATGATTTCTAAAGAAATGAGGGGGTGGCTCAGTATTGTTTAAATGTAAAATGATGCAGAAAACTGACTTGGTGACTCCACTGGGATGAAGAAAACAACAGATGTGTGTGGAGAACTAAAAACCTTCCCCAAAACAGAAGCGTCATATCTCTTTATGTTCACTGTTGTAGGTGTGATTAAAGGTCTTTTAAAACAGTGTCTGCTTCTACAGGGGTTTAATTGCACCATACAGGAACATTTGGTTTATTCAGTTCAATTCAATTCATTTTTAATGATATGGTGTCAAATCACAATGGCAGTTGTCTTAAGGTGCTTTATATTGTAAGGTTAAGATAACTATATAACACCTATGAGCAAGTGCTTTGGCGACAGTGGGAAGGAAGAACTCCCTTTTAACAGGAAGCAACTTGTAGCAGAACCAGGCTCAAGGATGGGTGGCCATCTGTCATGACTGGTTTGGGGTGAGAGCAGGAAGGCAGGACAAAGACGCAGTGCGGAAGAGAGCCAGAGATTGATAGCAGATTATTATTGACAGAAAGGAATGAACCAAAGTTTTAATTTACATTTCCTTTTAAGGATTAGGTTAGAAAAATTGTGAAGAGGTGCCTTCTCCAGACACTCATGTGGATTTTGCTAGTATTTTACATTTTCTGGTGTTTTAACAAAATGAAACGTAATAATATGTAAAACAATAGAGACACAAGGTTGTAAAATCAAATCTAGATAAAAACACATCTTAAAATGTATTCTTAGTTGCAGTTTGTCACCACAACTATTCACTAGTCAGTCAAAGGTTGTGCATGAACATTCTCAACCGTTGACTTTCATCCACTTTCATGGTGAGTGTTCACATTGCTTGGTGGTAGGGAACCTGTTTCCAAACTGTCATGATCCATAATCGTACATTGATGATAACCCAGCCCTGACCTCACCTGTCCTCCCCAAGGCATTCTGTCCCAATGAGCTCAACTCATTTGATATGCAACTCTTTAACAAAGGTGGCTCAAGTCAAGTGGTTGCTAACTGGTTGTATTCTAGCCATATTTTGATATAAAGCCAAAGTTTATGACTTTCTGCCATTTTAAAGTTAAATGACTATCCTGCAGTAATTGTTCACTAGTTGTGAGTGATTTCTGTGTATGTGTATTGAGATTTTCACAAATTTACTGCAGTTAATTGAACCTTTTTGTGACAAATAGTTTGCATGTAATTGCCAATTTTAGCACTTTTACCACTTAGTCCATTTCAACATATTTTCTAACCTTAACCAGAGGTCTTCTGTTGCCAACCCAAACCCAAACACAAACATGACCACCTCCTAATCCAGGTTGTCAAATATGACCACTCAAGTTCCTGATCTCTATGTAAAGCTTGCTAAAAGCACTTTCAGAAATGTGGGTGATTCCTATCTGAAGTAGAATCTCAATCGTACTCAAAAGGGTGATTTATACTCTCTGAGTATAAATGTAAGCGCCCCCTTTTTCATGCTCAGAGCTGATCTCATTTGACACATAGTTGTTTTGTATCATGCTACACAGATGTGAAACATCCAGCTGCTCTGACGCCCAGAAACCCAGTCCTGACTTCACCTGTCCTCCCCAAGGACTGCATTACAACAGCACACACACCTATACACACAAACACACACAACTTGCCATCTAATTACCAACCAAACATACCTTCTGCCTGTGTAATTAAGTGCTATAACAGATGCTATGCTAATCCGAGCCAGAGGACTACATCATGACTTCTAAACTTTGTTGTCAACCTGGCAAAAAAACCATATATAACAGAAGAAGACAACATCTGTTTCAAATTCATGTGGCAAACAGACTTTTTCCACTGACTGACCTGTGAATATGTATTTGCATTCTCTCATTTTTCCAGCTTTGTTACTCTTGGCCTAGAGCAAACCAAGCTGTGCAAACCTCTTCCAAAAAAACCGTAATGAAGGTCGATATGATTTAACTTCAGCTGTTTACTTGATGTTAACCTTAACGTGGCTCACATCAGCCCACATGTTTACTGTTTGGACATTTTAGAATCCATCCACAGATTTTGGATAAATCCAAAGCTGGTTAAAGAGAGGGAGAAAGTGACTTTCTGACAATTGTAAATCGCTGGGCTGGAAATATTAACACATGTTGTCAGAAACTCCGACTTTGATGTAAAGTAGGTAGAAGAAATTTAGTTTCTTTTGCCCGTCAAGGAGAAAACTAAGAAGCAGCTGAATCCATTCTGCTTTAGTGGATTTGTAGAGGACTTGTTAAAACACCATGAAAGAGTGTGGGATCCCTAATTAAACGGTTTGTTTGCCTCTGCTGTCCTGAAGTGTACATTGCTAAAGATAATACAGAGCAGTAACAACATCTGAACCAAACTTCACACCACCATTTCAATGATTTCAGGATTCACTCCACAGTAATACCTGCCTCTGGGCACGAGCATGGCCAAACAGAGATGTTGGAAAGAAGAATACTGTTAAAAAGAACTGGGGCTCTGCAAAAAGCTTCACATATTTGTTTGTGAGAAATTTAAGCATCAGAACGTCTTTCTAAGATTCAAAATTCTCAGTCTGTCACATTTTATTTGTTTGTGCTGTGGAGGAATCAAAGGCTACAGTTTGCAAGAAAACACGGCTTTAACTGCACAGATGCTGAATGCTAAACCATCCCCCTTGCTGCTGTTATGACAAGTGCAGGGATGCGGGAGTGCTGCTATTGTGATATTTGTACAGGGAGGAAAATCTGCTTAAAAGAATCAGGATTCACAAAACTTCATTACTCATCTCTGGTAGAGAAGCGCTGGGTGGGGGGTGGAGGGGCTACAGAGCATATCAGAAGGGTTTTTTATTATTATTTTTATTATTTCTAGCTGCACATGAATGCCATTGTGAAACAAACCCCCTCTGGGGATGAAAACAAATGAAGCAGAGAGCAAAGAGGAAAACGGCTAATTTCATGTAAACATAAATGCGATGGTTCCTCATTAGAAGTAAGAGTGGGAGGAAAACTTGCAGGCTCCTGCAGTCTTGTGCACTTGGAAACAAAGTCATGATGTTTGTTGAAAGAGAATCCGTTCCTGCTGGTAGAAAAGCCACACATATACAGTTACACATACACACAAACAATCACACACACACAAATACATGTCTACCGAGCAACGCATAAATCTGAACTGGTATTTATTAAAGCAACGGCAGGTCATCAGCTGCCGTAATTATGATGATGAGCAGGAAATCAGCAGGTTTTGATAGCAAAGAGGAAGCGTGGAAATACATCAAAGTACACCACAGAGGAAGCAAATTATATTTAAATCGAGTCGATTTTTTACAAAGGCAGTCATTTACCATGAAACGGTACAAGCATTCAATTAAACATTTGAAAGCAGGGTCAGGTAAAGGATGTCATCTTGCAACCACTGCAAGGTTGCACCAACACACACACAGCCACCAACACACACAGGCACACACTGAGTCTGATTTGTTGGAGCTAAAATGGATGGGAATAAACCACAAGAGCTTAGTCAATGTGGCTGCATACTAATCAGTGTGTTACCCATGGGAAAACTCTACCCCCGCCCTACTAATAGGTGCATGTGGGTTGAGAATGCATACACAAAGTCACCTTCTCCACCCCATGTCGCCCATCACCGGAGCTATGTTTATGCTTGCTTGTATTTGATTGCAAAATGTATTCATGGGGACTGGATAGGGAAATTGAATCTGGAAATATTTTACCTCTGTCCAGTGTCTCGTAGTTGATCATCAGTGATGTGAGTGGAACATTGAGCAGGACTTTAAGGATTCAGCAGGTATAAAGTGTGGTGTTTGCACAAAAATAATTTAATCTGCTAAGTAAGAAAAAGAGAAGGAAACGAGGACAGAAAAACTACTTTACCTTTCTGATGGCCTCGTCCCAGTGTCACAAAACCAGAAGAGATAAAGTTGTGAAGGTCAGCGCCTCCACTGCTTCTTACGCTCTCTTTTCCGTAGTGGAGACCTGATCACATACAGAGACACACAGAGGCAAGCATGTAGAGCCACAACACAGAAATATTATAACACAGCAGTTGGGGAGACGTGAATGCACAGTTTTAGTGTTCTGAATCCTGAATACGAACATTTAAATTTTGTGTAACCAGTAGGTAACTTGTGTCTGAGATACTGAGGGTGTGCTGTCCAAGATGTGTACTTGCATATACGCAGCATTTTCCCAGTCTCACTGACCGCTTCAAGCACTACAAGTGGCATTTTTAATCATACATCACATTATTCTATGCACTTCAAACACTTTATACCTCACATCCATGGCCTATTAACCAGTTAACATATATGACCTTGGGACAGAGGAAATAAGATCAACTGAAAAAAACCCATGCAGGTCTAGCAATAACATTACAAACTCCACACAAAACAACTCCAGCTAGGGTTCAAACCAGGAACCTTCTTGTGTGAGGCAACAGTACTAACCACCATGCCAATCAATAAAGAAGGGAGCTTTATCCCACCAAAATATCCTGTTATACAGAAGTGACTAAATACACCCATTTTCACTGATTAATAAGAAAGCATAATATTGCAGTAATTTTTAAACGTCATAAGGGAATGATGTCAAACATAAGCATCTGACTCACAATGAGATGTTAAGCTAAAAATTAACATGCTTTATTTAAATATGCTTAAATTTGGATATTGTTGGAGGCACACTTGTTTTTCCTGCAGCAACTCAAAAATTTTAAAATTCAAAAAGACAAGGGGAAAACTGTGTGTTACAGTCAACAATTGGTGGTCAACATGAGTTTTTTGCCATATCCACACTGTGTTTAGACTGTTTAAGTCTGGACAGTTAAGGTTAAGAAAAAAGCAACATGAAACACAATGGCAACATTGAGCCAGAGGGACAAAAATGCTAAACCATGTGCAATGGAAGACAACGTGGGAAATAATCTGCTAGCACTTCCAGGGAAGGCAACTGTAAAAGTAAAGTATAAAGTATAATCGAACCTTTGCAATAATGTTGACCATCCTGTTGAAGCCTTACCCTTTCTGAAAGTAGCATATTCAGTCACTTGTGGGACTATAACAAATTAATATTTTCATTTTTTACTCACTTGTTATTTTAGTTTAGTTTAGTTTATTTTAGATTATTTTGTAATCGGAAGGTTGCCGGTTCGAGACCCGGCTCGGACAGTCTCGGTCGTTGTGTCCTTGGGCAAGACACTTCACCCGTTGCCTACTGGTGGTGGTCAGAGGGCCCGGTGGCGCCAGTGCCCGCAGCCTCGCCTCTGTCAGTGCGCCCCAGGGTGGCTGTGGCTACAATGTAGCTTGCCATCACCAGTGTGTGAATGTGTGTGTGAATGGGTGGATGACTGGATATGTAAAGCGCTTTGGGGTCCTTAGGGACTAGTAAAGCACTATATAAATACGGGCCATTTACCATTTACCATAGTAAATAAGCTGGTACTTATGTAGTGCATTTCTACTCTGTTCATGCACTCAAAGCGCTGTCTATGAGCTTCATTCATCTATTTACACAAAGATTCATACAAATGCTTTTATTTAACATTCACACACTAAATTCAGGGTTCAGTCACACTCCAATGTCATGTACAAAGCTCTCCGATTATTAAATGACTCATTTTACCTCCTGAGCTGCAGCCACTTGATATAAAATGTTAGAAATTAACTATAAAAGCTACCTGCTTTTTCCCAGAACTCATATTCAAATGTCAAAAGGTGGCGCCCATTACAAGTGAATCTGACAGTTAGTACAAAGATTTAATTTATTAGTTTGACTCAGTGTTTGGTGACAGGATAGAATACTTTACGGTTATTGAAAATGCACAATCAGACTAATGGCAGAGATTGGACATTTAGATTATTGCTTTTACTGTGTTGGCATGTAATTGTCCGTGTCATTGTAACTCTTTTATATCACTGAAAAGCACAAATATCACAGATTTTTTCATTTTCTTTTTGACACTGACGCAGTAAAATGTAACATTTACACAAAAAATGACATATAGAAATGTATAGAAATTACAAAGCTCAAAAAGTTATGTGTCAGTTTTTAATGGAAACTAAATATGGAACCACTTTAATACTGATAGAACCCTTGGAATATAATATATATACTAACGTATAAAATCAACAATGTTTCACTTTAAAAGAACATTTGCAGGGCCGCTAAATTGTGTTTGAGTGTTTCTATCAAATTTCTTATTTGCCTCAGATGTGTTTGTTTTTTTTGTGCCAAATATAAAATTTTCCCATGGTGTCATTACCCCTCAGACATGGATTGAGGGGAAGTGGCTGAAATGTGAACAGCAGCTGCAAACACAGTGCTGTGATATTCAAAAAAAAAAAGGAAGAAGAAGAAAAAAAGCAATATGTTTCCACCACCCACATACCAGTGCACTTTGAACTCAATCACACCTCTCCCTGTGCTGCCTTCATGCTGCAGATAGAATATCTACAAGGGTTATTTTACGCATTCAGTCATACCACCATGCATGTATATATATCACATGCAGAATTGCTAGTGCTGCTGCACTATTGTCTTCTTTTGTCATATTTGTCATTGGTAGGTAACTCCACAGGCCATCGTAACGACCCTGGAAAAACCATTCAAAAGTGATCAGAATCCACCTTTTTTCCCCTCCCGCTTTCTCTCCCACTGCTCACTACTGAGAGATAGCATGAAGAGTCTGCAGAGAGAACGTTGCACATTATTAATTTATCCTCCTTGATACAAAGAAAATCGTGACTTTCACCTCAATGATGTACTATGGAAATGAACAGCCGCTGGAGCCAATGCACGCTGAGGATTCATATGGTAATATTTTTTTTAATCTGACCTCTTCACTGCACACCTACACCTCTGAAATTGGAAAAATGTGAATAATAAGATAATTATATTATGAACAAAGCCTGATGTGGTGCAGCTTGGCAGGCATTGGAGAGACTATCTGAATCCAAGGTCGATTAAGGTCCAACACAGCCAGGCAAAAGTAATTTGATTCAATTCAATTCAGTTAAGTTAAATTTTTTCGAACATCAATTCACAACAACGGTCACATAGAGATGCTTTATACTGTAATTTAAAGAACCTACAATATTAGAAAGAAACAGAAACAATCACATGACCCCCTTTGAGCGAGCACTTGGTGACAGAGAGAAGGAAAAACTCTCTTTTAAGAGGAAGAAAGCTCTGAAAGAAACAGGCTCAGGGAGCGGCAGCCATCTGCAGAGAACTGTTGGGGGTGAGGGGGAAGAGACCAGTCGGGACAAAAGACAGATTACGGGAGAGAGAGCCAGAGTTCAATTCTAACCTATGATTAAATGCAGTAGTAGTGTATAAACACCAGTTAATAGGAATGAGCAGCCGAGCAGCCTGAGCTTATTGCAGCATAACTAAAGACTGGTTCAGGGTCAACTGATTCTCCCTAACTATGAGCTTTATCAAACAGGAAAGCTTTATGCCTAATCTTAAAAGCAGAGGTAGTGTCTATTTCCCAAATCCAAACTGAAGGCTGATTCCATGATGCGGCTTGATAGTACAAGATATTATATGTGAGGAGAAGGATTTTAAATTCAACTCTGAGCTGAACAAGGAGTTGATGAGGAGAAACTAATATGGGAGGAATGTGGTGTCTCTTTCCAGTCCCAGTTAGTACTCTTGCTGCGGAGCTCTGGATCAACTGAAAGCTTTTTGGGAAGCTTTTAGAGCAAACTGATAAAAATGAATTATTATAGCCTTGAAGTTATAATTGCATGAATCAGTGTCTGAGACAAGATGTTTCTAATTTTAGCAAGAATGCACAAATGAATCAGAATAATCCTATATATGTGCTCACCAAAGGACATTTCCTGGTCACAAATGACTCCAATATTTCTCACATTATTACTGAAGGACAAGGTAATGCCATCTAAAGTAAATATCTGGTTGGATACCATGTTTCTAAATGTCCTAAATGTTTCAGGCCAAGTATACTAACTTAAAAAATGCCTGTAGTTTAACTAGGTGATTTGTACCATGAGACTTCATGGATAAATAAAACTGGGTTTCCTGCAGTCCTTCCTAATAAAATTCCCTAAAGGAAACATGTACAATGTAAAAAGTATTGGTCCCAGCACAGTCCTCTGTGGAACTCCATGACTAACTTTTGTGTCTGAGGAAAACTCCCCATTTACATACACAAATTAGACTCTGTCAGATTGATATGAATCAACCCACTGGGCTGAGATCGAACAGGAACAATACAGAGGTGAGGCCACTGTCAGACGCCAGTCACTCATGCTGTTTCTGTGACATGATGTACTCTAACTCCTGACTGAAATGCTTTCCAATAAAACAACATTCCTTTGTAAATGATCAGTTAACTGTTTGACAAAGATTTTTTTTAAATGATAGGAAGGTTGGAAACTGTTTTTTTATGGCTGGATTGAGTAAGGGCCTTAAAAGTGTGTGGTTCACAGCCTGTTAATAAAGATGGATTAATCATATTTAAAATTAAAGCATTCATAAATGGTGAAACTTTTTTAACAGTCTTGTCAGGATGGAGTATTGATGTTTTAAAGGAAGACATTACTGAAGTTAACTCTGAAAGATTGATTGGAGAGAACGACTCTAAGTTCCTCTGCTTAATGACACATCTGTGGGATAGCTGTGAATATTTTTTTTTCTCTATTGGTTAAAATATGTAAAGAAATTCATAAAGTCCTTGCTAGTTTAGGTCAAAAAGGAATAATTGGCTCAAGAGAGCTCTGACTCTGTCAGCGTGGCTACAGTGCAGAAAAGAAACCTGGGGTTGTTTTCTTTGATCGTACCAAATAGTAAACGTTCTAGCTTTATGGAAGACTCTTATTGTGGTACAGTTTTGGATTTTTGCTTTTTTTCTACCCAAATTAAGATCTTTAATGCAATTTTCTCTCCAAATGATGTTATCTACTTTAAGGCACAGATTTATCAGTTATGCAAGGTACCAACCTCTGTCACCAGTATCGATCTCTGATTTGTTGCCTTCTTTTTTGGAGCAGCCAAAGTATCTGGGGTTGTAACCTGAGTATGATTAAAGGCATGGCTGGGCTTATTTATATTTTCTCTAATAAAAAAATAAATGAGGTGTTAAGGCTGGGGGTGGCTGTAGCTCAGGAGGTAGAGGTTCGATCCCTGGCTCCTCCAGTTTGCTTGCCAAGTATCCTTGGGCAAGATGCGAATCCCAAGTTGCTCTCCGATGCATCCATCAGAGTATGAATGTTCATTAGGAAGCACTAAAACAGATAACACCTGATTTTTGGCTTCTCTGATTAGGGTGGACAAAGTTCAGAGTGGCTTTCAAATGATTCATAACTCTGTCCAGGTCTTTGGTTGATTAATAAGTAAAATAAGTAAAAGATTGCTGCCACTCCTCTCCTTGGCCTCTGACAGTATGACTTGTGGGTGCTAATTTATTTAAACTAACTGTTAGATTTGTATTGTTGATTGTCATTTATGCTTAGAAATATTTAACCATATATGCTTAGAGGTGTATAATCATTTGTAGATTGAAAGAATGTCTCATCCTAGGAGGTCTGTAACAGCTCTGTGTAGCATGAAGGGGGAGTGCGTTCACTCCCTCTACAGAGTGTTCCGGCGTAGATCACACCTCCTAGGAGAGGTCGTATCTTTTCTTATTGATTTATGGTATAGCAAGCACACGTATATCTGTTTAAGTATAAGAGCCTTTTGTTCAGATGGACCGCTAGACTCCTGGCACCAGCTTTGGGGAGTCTTCACAGGGTCACATCTGGACCTCACACACACACACACAACACACACACACACACACACACACACACACACACACACACACACACACACACACAGCACTACACACACACACACACACACACACACACACACACAACACAGGCAAGGTACTCTTTGTGTGTATGTAGACGTCATATGTTAATGAACCTATGCATATTCATGTAACCTCAATAAAAGAACAGTGGTACGGGAGAGCGGGCGAGAGCAACTGGGGTCAAGCGAAGGAACGGCGCTCTGTCCGGTTTTCTCCCGTGCACGAGTAACATGAAGAACTTTGCCTACTTGTGTCTTGCTTTGCAGTGTAATTATATTGTCTTCAACGTTCCAGCGGATGGGTTCAAGCTACAAACCTATCACTAACATATTCATATTGTTGTAACAAGGTTTCCTATGGAAAAGCAAATCATCATTCTGATCAATTATTTATTGATTTATAAATAGTGATTTATAAGAGAGAGAGCTAATATTTAATATTGCACATTCATTTACTTTTAAGTGTACTTAACGGTATTTGATCAATCCTCTGTGAATTTTAAGTCTGCTTCCTAAATTAAACCGTAATACCATTTATATACTGGTTTTAGAGAATGATCAGAACTATATGTGTCATTTTGATAAAGCCATTTAACTGTAGCTCAGTGTCACATATCTCATTCTTTTTCAGTTTCTCTGTTATATAAGCTGAAACCTCTAAAGGAAACATTTTCAGTGATACCTTGGAAAATACATGCCCCTGCCCTCTCATGAAACTAATTGTGCAGTGCAGTCCTAAGTTCTAACCCACTCTGGGCTGTCTTAAACCACAACAGCTGCGGGATATAGTTGGATTCCTGCCTCTGCACCTGAAACACACTTATCCACATACACACATATGTCTGGCACTCGGGGTGCCAGAAGTCCAGCTGTATAATAAGGGGCAATAATGAGATCTAGGGCAGGAGACAATTAGGTGGAGTCTCTCAGTTGCTCAGGTTAAACACAGGTGCACTCAAGAGAAAGCTTCTAATAAACATGTTGATGCAGTCAGCACAGAAATGTTGTTTTTAACATGGGGCCTGATGATTATCTGGCCAATGGGGAGCCAGTGAGGTCACAGCGGAGATGTTATTGCTGCACACTTCAAGGATTAATTGGAAAGAAGCAGCAAGAAGAGGAAGCAGATGTTTGTTACATGTGTGTAGTAGTGGTTGAGGCGGGATGCCTCACTGAATATAATTATAAAAGTGCCTATTGGCAAATAATTAGAGTAATTAAGTCACTGTTTTGTTGTTTAGGCAAAATTTGGGGTTTATGTGGAAAGAAGGTGCTACACACAGAACGCTTTTAAAAATATGTATCTGAAGATCACGTCATAACCGCCAAACAGCCGAAAATGTTGTTGTATCATCACGACCTCTAATTGTCCACAGCAGCTGACCTTTAAGCTCGAGAGTCATCTCATAAAATGAACTGACAGCTCACATCCCTTCAGTGCTGCATACAGTGCAGATATATAAATACCAGCTCAAGGCTTTTCAGCTGCTACGAGAACCCTAACATGCAGCGATTCAATGAACTCAACACCATAAATTATAATCCAATCTTTAATTCAACTCATTACAAGTTTATTGTTGTAGTTCACCCATTCTACTTTTGAAAACTGGGCCTGACCACTCAAGACGTTGCTCATTAGGAGATGGAGGATTCTTTTATTCTGTTCTGCATCTAACAGGGAGACAAACATAAGATCTCTCAAAGATCTGATCTCTTTTTCAGTAAGAGTACTACCAATCCCTGCAAGTGTTCTAAGTGAAGTGAATGCTTTTAAAACACTGTGATATTAGGGAATTCTAGTTGGCCTGCCTATAAGGAACAAATGCGCTTGACTAGTATTTTTTGGTTTCTGTACCTGAAAACTTTACTTCATCATTCTCTGCATTAGGAAACTGTCAGACAGTAAACCAAGCAACACTTTAAAAACCCTCCGAAAAACAGGCAACTCTTTGCCTGTGGTTTGTGGTGAATAAATCAGCTTCATCTGAAGAGAGCTGTGGGCCAAACTGCATTACTCAGAGAGGCGGTTATTGTTTACTTTAACCGACGGCAAACTCCTGCAAAGGTATCTGCTCCTCCCTTTCAAGGCCGGCTCCTTGTTGTGGCTCCGGGGTGCTCTGTGTTTACACCCCGACCTAAAAGAGGATCTGAGCCACACAACAATGCAGAGTGGATTCGAATAAAAATAGAAGCACTTGCGCTGGTATCATATTATGCTGTCTGTACTGTTTTTGCTGTAGGCCGCTCTTTTTTTTTATTTAAAAAAATGCAGGGATGTTTTGCAATGCACCAAGGGTACCATGTTGCCACACAAGATCGGTGATGTGAAAAAATAAATCAGCGTGTATTTTTAGAAAAGGGCTGAAATAAAGGATTTTAAAATATGTTGGGGAGGACATCTCTGCAGCTAAGAGAGACCGGACATGTTTAAATGCAAAGATCAAAGAAGATATGGCTGTTATACCCACTTTAGACATAAGTTGACAGGATCCTCTTGGGCCCCTTAGCCTTTTACTTCATGAGGTCTGTCCACCTGATATAAAAGTGTCTCAGAAAGCCTCTGGATGTGAAGTGCCAGCAGCAACAGTTCCACCCGAGAACCCTCTCCTTAAGAGGCCTGCCTTGCCATTCTGTGCCAAATGCCCATTTAGGCGTACATGAATATGCATTTTCTATGTGAGCGAGTGGACTCCCTCTCTGTTCTCTCAATTTATATGCACACATTAACGACACTTGTGCCCGCACTGTCACTGCCTTTCATGTCCAACCCCATCAGGACGGCTGTGGTCCCTGATGTGGAGGGGGTGGGTTTTTCTATTTTATCTAGGATAGACTGAGCAGAGCTGGCGCAAGTTGTATTCTCTTTGCAGTGACTCTCTGCAAGCAGGCAAAACACAGGCGACAGAGCAATATAAAGATAAAGCTATGCCCGAGCTCATGTGAGGAAAAAAACATGCAAGTGTGCACTGAAGGCAGGCTGACATGTGCAGCTTTGCATCTGCCCTCTCTCCCTCTCTGTGCATGGGCCGGCAAGTGACCATTAAGGATAGACCAATTCATTCACTAAGCTGAGGAGACATTAAGTGAATGAATGCAGACTGCAGCTGCAACAAGCACTGTACTGCAAGAAAAATGTTCCCCCCAAAGTGTGTGATAGATGTGAAAGTGACAGAAAGAGGCCAAGTTTACATGACATTCAAGCAGCTGCAAACCCAAATAAAGCTGAGAATATGCACAATCTATTATTTAAAGATGAGGATGCAGAGAGACTATTGCTGTCTTGTCACACAACTCAGCCATAACAACTTCATGTACTGTGTTAGGTGTTTTGCTGCTTACATCTACAGCTCAGAAAATAAACATTTTAGCTATAATATTGTCTTTGCTCACATTTTCTGAAGGTCGTTATGACTCTCTCATCGATTAATATAAATATGTTGTTATATGATTGGTTCCTAATTAAAACATTTCAAAAAGAGTGGAAAAATAGGCATGGATTAAGATTTAATCGAGGGATAGGTGGGGGTGGCATCTTAGGGGATAGCATCAGGCAGTTTATTTCCTACATTCTGGACTACATTTGTGCACCAGTTTATATACAGGGAGTGCAGAATTATTAGGCAAGTTGTATTTTTGAGGAATAATTTTATTATTGAACAACAACCATGTTCTCAATGAACCCAAAAAACTCATTAATATCAAAGCTGAATGTTTTTGGAAGTAGTTTTTAGTTTGTTTTTAGTTTTAGCTATTTTAGGGGGATATCTGTGTGTGCAGGTGACTATTACTGTGCATAATTATTAGGCAACTTAACAAAAAACAAATATATACCCATTTCAATTATTTATTTTTACCAGTGAAACCAATATAACATCTCCACATTCACAAATATACATTTCTGACATTCAAAAACAAAACAAAAACAAATCAGCGACCAATATAGCCACCTTTCTTTGCAAGGACACTCAAAAGCCTGCCATCCATGGATTCTGTCAGTGTTTTGATCTGTTCACCATCAACATTGCGTGCAGCAGCAACCACAGCCTCCCAGACACTGTTCAGAGAGGTGTACTGTTTTCCCTCCTTGTAAATCTCACATTTGATGATGGACCACAGGTTCTCAATGGGGTTCAGATCAGGTGAACAAGGAGGCCATGTCATTAGTTTTTCTTCTTTTATACCCTTTCTTGCCAGCCACGCTGTGGAGTACTTGGACGCGTGTGATGGAGCATTGTCCTGCATGAAAATCATGTTTTTCTTGAAGGATGCAGACTTCTTCCTGTACCACTGCTTGAAGAAGGTGTCTTCCAGAAACTGGCAGTAGGACTGGGAGTTGAGCTTGACTCCATCCTCAACCCGAAAAGGCCCCACAAGCTCATCTTTGATGATACCAGCCCAAACCAGTACTCCACCTCCACCTTGCTGGCGTCTGAGTCGGACTGGAGCTCTCTGCCCTTTACCAATCCAGCCACGGGCCCATCCATCTGGCCCATCAAGACTCACTCTCATTTCATCAGTCCATAAAACCTTAGAAAAACCAGTCTTGAGATATTTCTTGGCCCAGTCTTGACGTTTCAGCTTGTGTGTCTTGTTCAGTGGTGGTCGTCTTTCAGCCTTTCTTACCTTGGCCATGTCTCTGAGTATTGCACACCTTGTGCTTTTGGGCACTCCAGTGATGTTGCAGCTCTGAAATATGGCCAAACTGGTGGCAAGTGGCATCTTGGCAGCTGCACGCTTGACTTTTCTCAGTTCATGGGCAGTTATTTTGCGCCTTGGTTTTTCCACACGCTTCTTGCGACCCTGTTGACTATTTTGAATGAAACGCTTGATTGTTCGATGATCACGCTTCAGAAGCTTTGCAATTTTGAGACTGCTGCATCCCTCTGCAAGATATCTCACTATTTTTGACTTTTCTGAGCCTGTCAAGTCCTTCTTTTGACCCATTTTGCCAAAGGAAAGGACGTTGCCTAATAATTATGCACACCTGATATAGGGTGTTGATGTCATTAGACCACACCCCTTCTCATTACAGAGATGCACATCACCTAATATGCTTAATTGGTAGTAGGCTTTCGAGCCTATACAGCTTGGAGTAAGACAACATGCATGAAGAGGATGATGTGGACAAAATACTCATTTGCCTAATAATTCTGCACTCCCTGTATTTTCTGCACTAGTTTCCACTTTAGTATATACTGCAATATAATGTACTGAGACTCTTTGGCACTGTAGTGCTTTCAATTAAATTTTCATGACGTTTTTTACATTCAACACTATAACTTCCACATCTACACTTACATGTTCTCCTACTGTACAATGAGCTGACAATATTGGCTGCCATCAGGCTGCTTTTGTGCCTTTTCTTAGGTGAAGTAACCTGCGTAATCGTCCATGTATGTATGAGAATTCATTTATTTGCCCTGGATTTGGGGGCTCAGATGTGTTTTAGTATGATACACATATTTATGGAACTGACTGAAAGTGAGAACAGCCAACATTATCTCAAGGTCAGTTAGCAAACTAGCAACCATATTTCCAAAGGTAAAAAACAGTGGCTCACAATATCCTTTCACTTCTGATTTCTCCAACCTGCTCATTTTCTCACAGCATCCGAGCTGTGAAGCTGCTGGCAGAGATCAAAACACTTTGTCTCAAAACTTTGTCCACTAATCTGAGGTTCGATCTCCAGCTCTCTCAGTCCACATGTCAAAGTAGCCTCGGAAAAGGTACTACACAGCAAATTGTCCGATGCCTGCATTGGAGTATTTGAATGACAGATAGCCCTCAAAGTCAGAAAATGCTTTGAGTGCTCATTCAGAGTATCAAAGTGATATATATACCCTGTCCAACTATAGTTTGGATATAATAAGAATTTCTATACAGCAAGATGATTTCTAAACAGAGATAACTGCTTGTTTGTCATTTATCACAGTGTGAAAGCATCCAAGCAAACACTTTGACTCTGAGTAACTGTTAGCTGATCGTCTTTTATTGAGGCCTTGGATGACAACATGACAGTTCAGGCTTCCCACGTGTTGCTCGAATGTCATTCTTAGACTTTTTTTTAGCTAAGGGAAGTTTGCGTATGAGAATTATTTTATATTGTTCTGTTATTTTAAAAATGAAACTAAATTTTCTTGCTGAACTCATGAAAAGTTAAGCTGTCATATACTGACGTATGTAAAGACAGTTTCTTCTGGCTTTTAATTTTAGTTTAGTTTATATAACTTGCAGGAAATCCCCCAGCCGGACTTAAAAATTAAAAAACACAATTTGTAGTTACTTACCAGTGTCGACCACCTGAGCTTTAAATTAGGGCTATCAAGGGGAAGTTTCTTCTTTGACAGTAAATACATAGATAAATTAATAGATCATGCCACAGAAAATGTTACACAGCAGTAAAGTCTGCCGTGCTTTCAGAGCTACATCACCTTTAATTTTCTACTCCGTATCTCTGCATTTGCTCATCCTGCACAGAGGCTTAACATCTTTCTGTTTTTCTTTCCATCTCAGCAACTCCATTGTAATATCTCATTATTTTCCATCTGTGTCCCTCTCCCCAAGTGGCTTTGTATCTCTCCATCTGATAACACCTGCTTTGTCTGTGAACCTGCCAGTGCTGCCTGGATTCTGTGTCCGTTTTTCAGGCCATATTAATGACTCACACTCCTGTCTGTTCTTGCAATTGCAAGGTTAAATGACTCCGTGTGTGTGCTGACTGAGTGAGAGGTCATCACTTCCAGCCTATCAGAATCTGCTGGGCAGGTCTACCTTTGCTAGTCTGTGATTATCTGTCCTTTAGTCTCGCTGTTGCTCTCTCTTCTCTTTTGCTCAAATCAGATGATTACAGGATGTTACCACGGAAGATTAAAATGCTGAAAGGGTCAGTACAGTGGGTGCGATTTGAATGGTATTGCAGAATTTTACACACAAATAATGATGATATGCTGCAAATGCATTGCACAAAAATGCTCTCAAAGACACAGGCACAGGGTTCAGCTGCTGAAATGTCCCTTCAGCCATAAACATGAGCTTTAGAGCTTCGAGTATAGAGAGGGGAGCAAGAAGAGCTCTTACCATGGTTGGATTTGGAGGAGTGAACAGGGGTGTAGTGGTTCTTGGATGAGGTTCTGACTGGTGTGTTGTCTTTGGGTGAGCCATTCATGGCTGCAAAATTTTCACAGTCGTATTGTGATATAGGGATGGGCCCCTGCTGCCTCAGGATGTCTGCAAGGGCCCTAAAAACAGACAAGCACACAGCAAACAAGTGTGAACATTACACCAAAAAGGAAGCTTTTCCTCTTTGTACAGGTTGTCTCTGTGCATGCATCTGAACACAGTTAAAAACCAGACGTGAATTGTTGAAACAGTGTTGCGCTATTATGGGTAATTCAGGGCTGCTCCGTTTCTTGTTCTTCTGTCTCTCTCTCTCTTTTCTTTTTTTTCTTTTTTTAACACGTCTGGGAACATGACGAATGTTCATTTGCAAGAGAAACAGCGTTGGATGTGTGAGTATCTCAGCTAATTGGGTTGAATTTGAATGTTTTTCAGACCGCACCAGGTGCATGTGGAAGGATGAAGCCCTCGAGGGGGGTGAAAGAGGGAGAGAAGCAATCATGATGAAAGAAAGTAAAAAAAATGTTTGTTTGCTTTTTTTCTGACATCATACTTAGAAAAAATGGGGGGAATCTAATTACTTTGAAGGCGCCGCAGCAGCTCAAAGCTTTTGTACGACAAATATATTGGTGGTTTAACCTTTGCCTTTAAATTAATATCTTAGCTTCACTTTACCTCCCCCCTCTCCCCACCTCAGCGATTCATCCCTTTCCCACCCTGCCCTCCTTTGTGACCCTTATGGAATGTGGTGGTGCATGCGTGTCACACAGCCTTGATACAGCCAAAACATTAATGCAAACATCATCTATTATTCACAGACTTAAGATTGCTCAAGACTGTGAATAATGCATTCAGTAATAATAAAAAAACAATTCAGTGTTGAAGATCTTATGTGTCAGCATTTGTTCGTGTTGGTCTGCCCGTGTTTGATGGGGCCAGTATGAGGAGATGGGATGCAGTTGCGCCATCTCTGCTAAGCATCCTCATCCACCTCCTCACCTGAACACATCAGACAGCCATGTGCTGATGTGTAGAGGCTGAAGAGAGGGCTGTCAAGTATGATTCTTGACAGCTGGCTGGTTGCCTCCTGAGCCCAGTATGCAGACTAGTGTTAGACTCCATCACTAGTTACAATTTCTTTTTCTTTTTTTAATTCTGCAATATGAACTAAAAAACATAAAATATAAACGTTGGCCATTAGTCCTTCTCACTCCCACTCATAGCAGATGCACGCACTTGTTTCAGGAGCACCAGCCTACCACAATCAGTATGATAACACTCTTTCAACTTCTCTCTATAATTATTTTAGGCTTTGGTTTTTCTGGGATTTAACATCTGCTGCAGATCGAACACAATTTGATCTGAGAAGTGCTGCCTTTTAGATAACAGTCTGTTCATTCATTCCAGCGCTTTACCAGCCTCATTTTCACTTCGTTAGCGCTGATAGAGAGAAAGAAAACAAGTTGCTTGCTTGAAAAATATCGCATTTGACAGCACTTTGGGCCTGTTTCTTTGACCTTTAGCCCCTGCCTGTAAATGGACTCTACATCTCTGTGCATATTATGGTCTGTCCAGTTATACATATGCATGAAGTGCAAAAGGCAGACTTTTAATATGCAGCTTTGTTTCTTGATTAAAGGGAGCATGTTAAGCAGAATTATTACAGTCTTCCTCCCACTCACCTGTGTATATTCATTTCTTGAGGCGGCTCTGTGGCTTTGTCATATGCAACTTTGGCCGACACTCCCAACACTATGATGAAGGCTATGATCCCACAGGTGATGTAGACCGCCGTGTTGGTCTGATCCATGGAGAGATAGGGATCATTGGTCGGGATGGGGGACGGAGTGGCCGTCTCCAACCAGCCCGGCGTTACGTAGTTCGTGCACGCAGTCTGATCAAGTCGGTCTTTCTTATACTCGCAGCAAAAGCGCAGGAAGCACGTCCCGCAGCAGTACCGGTGATCTGTGTTGTTGCACTCGAACGCACTGTCAAACTGCCCGCTTACATCGAAGTAGCCCTTGCAGGACTCGTGTTTCCTGACGGGCGACGGTTTTGGAGTCTTCTGCGGGACGACCGTGGGGATAGCGGTGGCTTTCGGAGCCTTCCTGGTCGCCTGCTTGGGTTTTTTACCGCCCGTTGCGGCGCTCAAGACGCACAGGGGGTCCAGATAGATCAGCAGCAATAAAAGGTACCTTATCCCCATGATAATGTGAAGAAGTCTTCCAGTGTTATGTGCTTGCACAGACACTTCAACTCTGGTTAAACGCTCAAAGGTTCAGTCTCGTGCAAGTCTTCCCCTATTCGGTCAGTGTCCTGTGCAGCCGTCATGCTGAATGCAACTCTGTGCGGACTGTTGTCAAGGGCATTCTCTGCAGTTATTATGCAATGGACACACTAAAGCCCATTGCGAGCCTTCGCTGAGTGTAGACAGGAGAGCACAACCATATCTTGACCGGGCTCAGGAACTGACAGCCGCCCGGGCTCTGCGCGTTCTCCCCGCCTCTGCTGAGCTGTTGCGGCGCGTCGCTATCCGAGGTGCTGATATCTGGAGCCCACAGTCAGCTCCGTTAAGAGTCAAAGTTAGGCTGGGGGAACAAATAAAACAAATGAGCTCATTAGGTATTATCCTCACGTCAGAAGCGCGTCATTAATTCGTTTTTCTACCCGTATAAATATCCCGACACATTTGAGCCATGAATTTGAGTTCGTTCGTGCAGTTTGCGCGACGCCTCAAACTTGATAACATTCCACCCACACATCACAGGATCGTCCAAATGAATCTGGTGTGTTATCTTTATGTTAAGCATCACACCCGAGCATTGCAGTACTAAACTAAACGTGGCGCCAAGAGCATTCCAGTCATTAATTTCAAAGAGGATTCAAAGTAAGTTGACGACTTTTATTTTTCTCGATATATTCACGGTATTTTAATTCGGAGTGGGAGTATGAAAAGCCAGCCTACCTCTGTTAGGATACCCACTGGGGAGTTGCTCTGTGTCTGGGTCTCTGAAAGTCTCTCTCCCTATCTCTCTACTTCTCCTCTCCTCCTTCTTGGTTTTCTCCCTCCCTCTTGTCTTACATCACTTCGGTGCTGGCGTCAGAACTCAGCCATGTATCGGTAAATTGCACCCCCGTCTTCTTTTTTTTTTCTCCTTCTCCTCCTCCAAGCAAGCCTGGTTATTGGCATTAACACTTCTAAATTAAATGGCTGCACAGACCTCTTGTTCGCTGGCGGTATCCGGCAGCATCCTTCACTCTCCGCATGGGTTGCATGCTTATTCGTGCTTGCAGTCTTCTGCGCAATTTCCTGACCTTTCTGTACGGCGGGCTGTTATCATTTTGTGGCTTAATGTCTGTAAACACGCATTGTTTTCAGGAGGAATCAACACTAAGCTGTGCTCCCGATCACAGTTAACACACTCATTATTCCAGATTAAGTCATTCACGTTGGCACTGTAGCCAAGCCATGGTACCTGGGGGATTGTGGAAAACTGATAGGGCTAAATTACCAGTCAAGTGTGTGTTCAGCACTGTTGCACTGAAATGCACACTTCCACAAACAGATCTCCCTTTTTCTTTTTTAAACGGCGGTCAAGAATGCAAACCGCCCATGCTTTTATTTCCAAATAAACCCCCTCATTAATTAACACACATTCAGCTATAGAAATCGGCAGGTACAGAGCCGGGTTATAATGAAGCGCTGCATACATCGCTCCTAGCGCTTGAAAGCAGAGTTATACTACACATCATATTCGCACCCAACACTTTCTCGCCTTCTGATGACAAACTGCCAGGGGTGTTTTGACAGCAACAGCTTCAGAAAGGTGTGGAAGCTGCGGGGTGAGAGTGGGACCTTAAATCGCAGTTATCCTCCATAGCTGGAAGCGCACAGCAACGTGAGGAGAATTCAGCGTGTTGTTAATGACGAGTATTTCTGGTAGGCAGCGGGCTGTAATGATGTGAGACAAAGGAGCACTAGTAAAGATCAGACAAGAGAGAATGTTGTGAGAACTTGGAGAGAAAGAAGAAGAATCGACTAGAAGTGTTTTATTATTTGCAAACCTCATATACAAAGAACATTTGATTACACGTTAATTAAAGTTATAGCTAAGTGCGATTATGTTTGTGGCTTTTATTTGCATTTTCAGAAATCCACTCTCCCACACAACATAAGTCACAGTGGAAAGACTGAGCAATGCAAATACTCAAGGACAAACATTCAAAGTTCTTTGTATGAAGCTAGTAACCTTATAGACCTAAATAAGTACACTTTTCTCCCCCCTGCCCCCCTTACTTTAACTCCCCGAGTTCTGAAATCCCAATCAGTGAAGACCTACTCTAAGTGTTTCAGAGACAAGCAAAAAGAGAATGTTTTAGTATTTTGTCTTCCAGTTGCCAGTGCATGGAATAACAATTTAAGAAAAAGAGTTGTGTTGAGTTGATGAAATCGAAGCGTTTTGGTGAACTACTTTGGAGATTAAAGAAGCCCACTTAAGAATCTTATTTCAGAGTAATTATTTTTGTTTGTACATCTAATACACTCTGTAGGTGGAATTCAGCAACTATGATGGGGAAGTCTCAGAGTTATTAGAAGAGTGAGACATGGCACTCAAAGAATTCAGAGTAGAAATCTATGGGAAATTTCTAGCAAAGGTAGTAATGACCGTATAAATTCCATGGGGCAAAAGGCCATTTAAAACCTAATTTTAGAGCAGTTCACAAACCTTTTAAGCTGCTTTTATCGGATTTGATAGAACTTGATTCTATACATGCAGCTTCCTGGTAAGTACTGAAATTAAAGATAATTTAAGTAATGGTGGAAAATAAGTGCCTGGAAGTGTTTCAAGAAGTAGAAAATGGGAAGTAGAAAATTATGCATAATTATACTGTATCATGTTGAGTCGTTTGGGGTTCTATTTCTCTCAAGCTCTGTTATTTATGGCTGTGTAAAGTAATGAAACTACAGTTAAACACTGCTTTTGTGTGATTAAGAAGAAATTGACTGAAAATTAAGTGATTTTGGCTGAATAACTGTAGTATTTAAAATGCTTAAATTCTAAAACCACAGGAATTTTCAAGAATACCATACTTTTAAAGCAGTTTGTATTAGGATTTTCCTGTTGAGGATAAATGCAGAGTGGTAATAGATACTCAACAGAGACCGCTGACGTATGTAGGCTTGGAAACTATTTAGGGTCAGCTGTGTAAATGCCCAGTACTAAAATAAATGCATGAGTTAGCTAACTCATGTTTTCTACTGAATATAAATATTTATTTTAATATTTTATAGTTTATTCAAGTTTTACAATATCCTATTTTAATTTCTTCAGAACTTTAAATATGGAATTTTTTGTATTCACATAATGTGTTCTAAATATAAAAGACACAATAGTAGTTAAATACATTTGCAAATAGCTGTTTCCCATATGTGTATAAGGTCAAAGAAAAAAAACACTTAAACAGCATGGTGATCATTTGTCCAATGTTATGTCACAACTGGTTTTACTGCTCTAAAGTGACCAAAAAACCCTGTCTTAAGTAAAGGCAAACCACTTTTATGCTCCCATGAAAGATTCAAGAACCTGAAATTCCACTCATGCAGCCATTATTTACAGTCCAACAAGCCTGAACTTCCAAATCATTACAAAACTGGGCATGATTTTTGAATGTGCTGGAAATGAAAAGTTACTCAAAAGGCCTTTGCAGTGAAGTCACGTTGCTGCATTTTATATCTAAATTTTATAGGGCAGGGACAATTGACTACGGTGGAACTCACCATGCTCAAATCAGGGTCAAAATTAAATCAATTATGTATTTATATGTGAAACACTTTGCTTATGAACCATAAAGAATTATCTAAACAAATTACTTAGTATGTCCCAAAAGAAAAAAAAGTGGGCTTTATATATAATTGGGAAATTTTCTGGAGAAAACCTGGACTTGCATCCATGTTGTTGCAGCAATCTACCTCTTCAGCTTCAGCTTAAATTCATTTGAAAGCCTGATGCTTAGTCTTGTCCAGCTGGAAAACTCAAAAACCAGGTTTATTTGTTATCTATCACCCACCCTGGCCTTACTCAGAGTTTCTGTCTGATTTCTCAAACTTTTTATGTGATTTAGTGCTCAGCGCAGATCAAATAATTGTTGTGAGTGATTTTAACATCCATGTAGATGCTAAAAATAACAAGATCAACACATCATTAAGTCTATTATTAAACTCACCCGGCCTCTCTCAAAATGTAAAACAAAAATGTTGTTCTGATGTACAGGATAGATGCCTGAAAGTGCATAAGAATGAACTAAACATAATATCTCCCTGTTGATTTAGATCATGCAAGTGTGGAGCCAGTCGGTGATAACAATAACTTCATTCTCCAGGAACTGTCTGGTTCTATGGAAAATGCCAGTTGGGCTCCACGGTGCCAGGCGGTGAGCACTGGGCCTATCGGGTCCTCAAATGTCAGTAGCAAAATGGACCTGTAAAAGCATTCTTGTTTTGGTGTTTGTCTCATTGTTGCCCCTGTGGCATCCCTGTTTTTTATTTAATTGACACCAAAGCAGCTGAAACCGATTAACAACCCCTCTGCTACTTAACTGACCAGATCAGTATCACAGAAGTTTCACTTACTTGATGCCATACTCTGATTAAAAAGTGTCCCCCAATTATTTTTTCGAGCAATGCATATCTGACAAATTTAACGCTTACAACTTTTACCACATCATAAGCTTTAATCATGTAAAATTAGCTGAAAGTGAAATGAATAAAAGTATTATTATTCAATGTGTTTTAACTTCTTTCTTTCACATTGTGTATTAATTGTTCGAGAAATTTTCTGTGGATAAATCAATAATTTATACATTTATTGTAAAACATTTTAGGCCTTGAACAGTGTTTCTATGTTTACATGTAAATTTGAAAAAGACATGGGTCTACACACAACACAAATAGCTTTTTTCCACTAGTACCTACTCAGCTTAAATTGACGCTACTCAACTGGACTCTACTCGGTTTCTGTTGTTTTCCATTACAATTGAGTACGTCCTAATGTGTCGTCATAGCAACATGCCCGAAAGTCTCATGACGTCATGTGTATGCAGCACAAACGCAACACAAGACAGGACTCCGCTGAGGCCATAATATACATGCTGCTTGGTGTATCACGGGGTTGTTTGTTGCGTTGCCATTTCTCTCATTGTCAGGTTTCAAAAATGGCTAAATTAATTTTCATGAATGAGTCGCTCTCATGACTCACCAAATGACTCCACTGACTTGCCAGTCAGTGGATCACCTGTGATTGCTTAGGCCCCTGAAGTACCTGGTACCAGGTATTACCACCTAAAAAAAGAGTTTCTTCCATAACATTTTCAAATTATGGCAAGTATTGATCATGTTGATAAAGGTCTCAGAAACTCATGTATCAAATATGATACAAAGGACATTATAGGATTTTTATTTTTTATTTTATTTTATTTTTTTGCCTGTCCCGTTTGGCTCTTTTGCCATCAGCATTATTGTCTAAAGGCAAAGAAAGATGCCCAACGGATTTACTTTACCAAATTGACCATCCCAGCCTTGCCGTAATGGTCCATTTGATTCACCTTTTATTGT
>NW_024582432.1:2385323-2391990 GCF_018398535.1 Haplochromis burtoni
ATAGGATTAATCCCAGATACAGATACTGCAGCTGAAAAGAGAAAAAACCTGGCGCACCAGTTGTGGATGAATCAAAAGTAAAAAGTAGTCAACAACAAATATATCATTTACCTTCATAAAAGTAATGTTTAAAAGAAAAAAGGAAGAAAAGAGAACGGGAGACAGTAGCTGTTTCAGGGAGTCGCTGAACCTTTATTAACATAACATATATTTTCCAACCATTTTTTTAAAACCCTTTTAATCCTCATCACTTTAAATAAATCCAGTTCTAATCCTAATTATCAGACTATGTAATTTAAAAAATGCTTTTCTCTGTAGTGTCCAAATTTAGGATTAGGATCACTGATGATTACTGAGAGTTTTACTTGAGTCTTTCTTAGGGTTACATCACAGTAAGAATGTTTTCTTTAAAAACAGGGGTAGGGTTTCAGGGCTAGGGTTATTCATCAATACCCGAGACCTCAGAGGGTTAAGAGAGTCTAAAATTCTTGATTCTGAACTATGATATCACAAGGAAACTGACTATAAAGTTGCATTAATCCATATCTTTCAGCACTGCCCACCAGAAATGCACAGGAACTGCAAGATCAGATAACATTGCTGCAGATGGAAGTCATCTGACCACCACCTTGCTGTTCCATGACATTTTTTATGAAGCACACAAGCCCGCTTACGGCTTCTGCATAAGCTGAGAGCAGAAGACTTTTCCTGACTGTGTCACTTCCAGTGCTGTCATCTTTCCGTTTCCTCCCCTCCCTGCTTGTCCTCCAGAGGAAATACTGTAGGAAGGTGGAATGCCAGTTCTCATTAGAAAAGGGATTTCAAAAACTCCCTGACAGAAACAGCATGGGGGGAAAAATGCTTTGCATAAGCATATTTTTTCCACTATCACCAGTGGTGTGACTGGCAGCAGGTTAGGGTACCAAAAGATCCTAATTTAAAGTCTAAGCCTCTCCTATAAAACTTACAGTACTGTATCTCCTGAATAGATTAGCACATCAGGCTGACGTTGATAGACTGAGTCAGGAGGTAGATTTGCCCCTCAGGAGAGAAATAGAAAGACTTTTTGAATAGAAGTTTTCTTTTTTTTTTTTTTAATTTAGGACATATCAAATATTTCACTCAGTATAGGTTTAGCACACTGAGTGACATGCAGTGAAGAGAGAGAGACTGTGATGATATTTGTGTCTGAATCTCAAACCAACAATGCTGCTGATTGGGAGGCTGAGAAGCAGTTGCTTGGTAACCACGTTTTACGATGCCATCCATACTTGTGATGAAAAATTTAAAACTACTCAATACTGAACTATTCTCTGGGACTTTGACATGAGATATAGATGGTGCTTTGAAACATATGGATTAGGACACCAAGCTGAGCATCAAAGAAAAATACACAGTGGTGCAAAACGTACAAATACACAGTAGGAGTTCAGACTGTACTCTGTTTCCATGAGTCGCAATTCATATTGCTGTATCCCCAAACGCACAAATGCATATGCGGAGGGTAGTGTTTTAACCTAAACCTTGTACTTTCTGTGTGCTGTGGTTTGTGACCAAGTGGGATGATGTTCCATTAATGTTTCAGATCCATTTCTGTTCCTGCAATAAACATGATTGAAGATGCATCTTGCATAAGGCTGCATTTGGCATCATTACTACATCCCATTACTGGTGGTGTCATAACTGTATTAATGTTTGATTTGGTTTTGGTGGCATATGTTTTTTACAGGTTTGTTGTCATGGTCGTTGTAATTATTCTTTTGGATTTCCTGCATGTTGAAGTTTTCCTTTTTTCATTTGCCTCCTGTCTTTCCCCAGTTTGCATCTCATATTTTTCTCTGTGTTTATTCTTGGTCTCTTTCCCAGTTTACCACAGTCTTTATTTTGAAGGTTTATGCCTCATCTGCGTTTTATTGCTTTTTATTCACTAACACTTGTTAGTGTGTAATTGAGTTTACCTATTCCTTACTACCCTTCTCTACCTTGTGTATATTTAACTTTTGTCTACTCCAGGAGCCCTTGTCAGGTCCTTGTCATCTTTTTTTGCAGTTTTCGTATTTTTCCAGTTGTTTCTATGCCATGTGCTCTTAGATTTTGAATGTCTCAGACTTCAGATCATAATGTGAACACCAAGGAGAGACATTACTACTGGTAATTCCTATGTTATATGTTTTAACTGGCTTCCTAATATTAACCATGGGTTTTAGGGGTGTGCACAACTAAAAGGGTCAGCTGAATGACATCTAAAATCATGTCTGTTTTGTTGTTAAATTGAAATACAGTTCCATTCATAGCCATCTCATCAAACCAGTTTGTGATAACATTCCAATACGTAAGTGTAATGTGCTGGGAAGGATGATTGTTGGTGCTAGGACTAGTGTCAGCAACACTCAGAAAACAAATATTAGAATCATGCGGAGTTACATATTCCAAAGAACTTAAAATAGGATTTTTCTAAATGATGAATGTGAATAACTTCTTAAAATCACTCTTAAATATATACATACAACATATGTGTGGACAATGTTTAAATTTTGAAAAAGGAGACTAAAGTGGGCTTCAGGGTGGGCCTGCCTTGTGATTTACAAGTTCCTACCAAATGAGTGCAGTGTTGGCCAGTTTCTAAGTATAGTCCACCTCACAAAAATGCTCAGCTTCAGACTTCACTACACTTTACTAATGTCACAATGGCTTCATCCATGTTTTATACACAGTCTGGGTTCTTGTCCTTAAGGTAATAACACCATCATATGTTTTAGATACATATGACCACTACTGGCGGCCTAACTTTAAAACATGTGTAGCTCAGAACAGTTTGCATAAAGCACCAATGGGGTCATTTTCTTGGAGAGTACAGTCTTACATCCCAAGCATGAATATATGCTGGTCTCATCAAGTTTATTTTAACCTCCTAGGACCTGGTGTCCACATATGTGGACATCACATTTTGGGTTATTTAGACCAAAATACTCAATTTTGCTCTACAAGGGCCTGATATCCACTTACGAGGACATTATACTGGTACTGTTCTATCGAAGTTTTAAACAAATATCTTCATATGTGGCTCTCATTTTTCTTTGTAACAACAATCAGGTAAAAAAAAATCTGGTTATTCTTTGTTTTTACATTCATTGGGTCCCAATCAGCCCAAATATCAAAGAGAAATTAAAAATGCATGCCGTGGAAGAGTTCAGGTCTTAGGGGGTTAAACCTTTCTTAAGCACTTTGTGTCGTAAAAGGTGTTATATAAATAAACTTTACTCATTACTAAAGTTCAGTTTAATTTAATTCTATTCATGTACCAGCTATATACCGTATAATAAAGACCATGCAATTTTAAAGCAAAAATCCACTACAGACAACTGCAAGTGACAAATAAAGGCTCATTCATCATCATCATCAACATGCAACAATCACACAATCATCCGCAAGCAAGCTCTTGGTGACACTAAGGAGGTGGAACTCCCTTTCAACAGAAAGAAACTTCTCCAGAACCAGGCCCAGGAAGGAAAAGCCATCTACCATGACTGCCTGTGACGTGTAGGGAAAGAGAAGACAAGAAAGGCAAGCATAGACACAAGAACAAAAAACACAAAGAAGAGTGATAAGACAAAATCTAATGACATGTAGTATAGTGAGGAAGGCACACTTAATGCATCATGGGAACTGCCACAGCAGCCTTAGTCTAAAGGACCCAAATGCATTCTCACAGGCAGGCACATGTAAACAAAAAGCAAACCTTTAATTAGGCTGCTGTCAGATTCGAGAGTTACCAAGTCCATGACATGAAGAGGCAAACTAAAGCCCCAGTACTTCATAAACTGGCAAAGAACACGAGGATGACAACAGCGAGACGAGACTGAAGGGAAGACTGCACTACTAAAACACAAAAACAGTGATTAGGGAATTGACCACTGGTGGGTAATCAGAGGCAGGTGAAGATAATCAAAGACATTGACACATGAGGCAGAAAGTAGAGCTAAACACAAGACACTAGAGAAAAGTAACTACAATAATCAAAGGGAAAAATACAGACACAAAAATGAACTTAATAAGGGAGCTGATGAGACAGGAAACACCCGAGAGAATAAAATGAACTCCAATAGAAACTAGAAGTAAAAACCAAAGTGTCAGCATACATGAAATTCAGGGAATGAACAATAATTAAAGAGAACATTTTAAATACAGAATATCAAGTACAATAAACTGCACACCCTGTGGAAAACCCAGGGATTATTACAGTAGTAGTATAATCCTATAATGCCCTTTGCATCATATTTGATACGTGAGTTTTTGAGACCTCTATCTCACCAACATGATAAATACTTGCCATAATTTCAAAATGTTGTGGACAAAACTCTTTTTTTTTTTGTCTAAAATTAACACTGTTGTTAAAAAAAAAGTTGCCAAAAACGCTTTATGTATGAAATGCGATACAAAAATATATAATAAACATCGCCCAGTCTATAAACTTTATCAAAAGGGAAAGTTTGAAGTCTAATTTTAAACATTGACAGGGTGCATATTGGACAGGGTGCTGCTTAATTAATATTAAATGTTGGAATATTCCTTAAAACTGTTACAGACAGGGTCTTTAGTTATTGTGCAGCTCCATTGTTTAATATACTTGACTCATGTGTCTGTTAGTGTTGTGTTAAACAATTATAATGAAGTAAAAGTACAAATTCAGGGTTTTGTTAAAATCTGTTAAGAATCAACAGCATCTCTGTTTGTGTAGTCATAATGGTGAGTTAGAACTTTTCACAGTGACCAGCCGAGCAGAATAAAGGCTGTTTAACTGATTTTTTGAGTGCCTTGGTTTTCTCGCTTTCTTTTTCTTGTGTAATTTTAAGCTTGCAATCATGACTAGCCATGCAGAATAAAGGCTTCGGATACATTTGTTTCAAGTGCCATGGCTTTCTCTTTTTTTCCCACATGGCTGCCAAGAGACCTTTTTGACACTGAAAAGCAATGAACTTTACCATCACTTGAGTCAGGGAAAAAATAAGCCTTTTATTTGCTTGTGAAATGACCTGATCGGTGCCATGACCACACTATGCATTACCTGAATGTGGAAGAAACAGAGAGATGGGCTGAAGGAGTAGAATTATACAATCCAAGACTTTGCTGTTACAGCACTGACAAACCAGTGAAGCGCGGCCCTGTATGAGCAGGACACCATTGTTCTTGACTCCTCTTTCTCTCTCTCCAGGGGCCAATCCTTTATACATGCCATGTTCTTCTGCCATTACCATGACCCAATTTCTTTTGAAAACCGTGTTTCCCAAATTGCAGAAAGAGCCAGTGCTGGTACAAGAGCTTTCAAGAGAAACTGTCCCCTTGAGTTTAACTATGCGTGCTGCTGAGTCTTACTCCAGAAAGTGCTTTGTTAGGAATTTCTGATAATGCTTCATTTTTTGCCCACAGGGCTACAAGTTTGAGCCATCGGCTTTAAGCTGGTGGAGTGTGGCGCAAACTAAAACCCAGACAGATTCTCTAATATGGAAACAGAACACTTCCCAACAAGATGGTGTTTCTAATGTCGTGTATGGCTGCTTTATCCTCACATGACGTCAGCAGAAATAGAAATGTATGGTGTGCTAATGCCAAGTAAAATTAAGTGAATACATGCACCACTTTTGGGAGTGATGAAACACTTTAACCCTGTCAGTATTTTTCTTAGCTTTCAGCTGTTTGCTAGCTGTCTCATGAAGATGAATACTGTGGCAGCTCTAGAGTAATGGCACTTGCCAGCATGCTGTCATCACTTCCCATAACTGTCTTGTTAGTCTAAAATCCTGTCCCCGCACCAGCGCTGGCACGCCATAATATCTCACTAATTTACAGCCAGACTTACAAGTGAATGAGCCCGTTTGATGTTCAGTGTTGGCTTTTGATCAGGGCTGTATATTCAGAGCTCTCAGTGGTTGGGGTTATAAATGATTATTACTGAAGTGCCGCTTTGTAGAATGTAATGAATGGGAGTTGATGGTGTAGTGGAAGTGCCTGGGGATTGGTAGCCCATATAGGAATTGGAAGAGTTCTTTCAAAGTGCAGTCAATTACAGAATATAATAATCATCTGCTGTCGTCATCGGGGAATCTTGGGATATTCCAACTGTATGCTGTAAAACACTGTAAAAAGAAACTGCAAAGTGAAATTGTTGATTTCAATTTCATGACATTATCATGAATCAAAGATATACATTTGGACAACAGAGTGAAGCAGGGATGGATTTAGAGTGGGGTGTGCAAATAGCTATCTCTTTAGAGCTCAATTAATGGATATTTTTGTGTAAACAATGGTTCAAATAACAGTATGCAATGTGGTTACTCACTCACTCGTGCAGTTTTTACTAGCTTGCTGCTCATTATTTGCTTTTTATAGCGTAGAATTTAAAGGTTTTGATTTGGTCCCTGAACTCTTATGACTATTTCTAATTTAATAAATTTACTGTATAGTACCTGGCAAGTACCAAATAGAAAATAGTTAGCAAAAATTAATGAAAAAGTTGTCATGGTCCCTGTGCCTCACCAGCTGACCAGCTGATCCTGTATTAGGCAACATGTTCTCTCTCTCTCTCTCTCTCTCTCTCTCTCTCTCACCTGCCGGGGCGATGCTCATTATGGGCTCCCGCCCCTGGCCCACGCACCTGCTGCCTATCGGG
>NW_024582432.1:2393191-2418490 GCF_018398535.1 Haplochromis burtoni
GCAGCGTTCCTACGGGAAAGTAACGGTAATCTAATTACCGTTTTTGCAATAGTAATTCCTTACTTTACTCGTTACTTGAAAAAAGTAATCAGATTACAGTAACGCGTTACGCGTTACTGCCCATCTCTGATAACCACTGCAGCCAAAAAGAGTGCCTGATGAGCCCAGTTGTAAGTAAGCTATTAAGACTCAACTGTACATTGTGTTCGTGTTTTCCTCCAAAACAATAACTTCCGTTGGAGCAGCCTTTCAACGCCTCTCTCTGTCTCTCGCTAGCAAAGTTGACCCAGACAACAAAGTAAAGCTAGTTTTCAGCTACAAGCCCGTATTAGCCAGAGGTCCCTTTACTACGATTCGGAGTTGCGGACATGTTTTATATACGCACGGAATAGTTTTCTATACGAGATCACTGCAAAAAGTGCAGCCTTACCTAATGTCCACCCTACGGTTACTCATTTTATATTAACATTAAAAAATTTAGTTGGTATTGGTAGTAACCTTCAGTAAAAGTAATAATTCACATTCATGTAGTTGTAAAAAAGCATGATAATATAGTAAGTAATCCAAAGTATTCAGAATACGTTACTCACATTGAGTAACGTAACGGAATACGTTACAAAATACATTTTGTGGCATGTATTCTGTAATCTGTAGTGGAATACATTTTAAAAGTAACCTTCCCAACACTGGACACAGTAGAGAAAAGGGAGCGACAAACTAGCAAGAGTTCTTATATTTGGAATGAAAAGTGTGTATGTAGGTGTGTGAGTACGGTGTGTGCATGCATAACTTTGTTTCTGTGCACCTGCACATAGTGTTATATGGCAAGCCAAGAGGCCAATAAACCAAAATGAGTCTTACAGGTACTGTTACTGCAGTCGTTGTCGTCTCCATCACAAGTGTGTGTGTGTGTGTGTGTGTGTGTGTGTGTGTGTGTGTGTGTGTGTGTGTGTGTGTGTGTGTGTGTGTGTGGGTTGGGTGGGGGGGTGATTACATATTTGAGTCTTAGTTTTTGTTCTGTGCTCCTTAAGTAAAATTCATCTGACTTTCAGTATGTTCTGGGAATCCAAAGCAACATCCCAAGAAGGTACCAGGAAGTCACATACCAGAATGTTGTACTCTAAAAGTTACGGGAAACGCACTGAGGCCCTGCAAATCATGTCAATGCGTCCCAGAGGATGACTTTTCCAGATGCCTCTGTTTTCCTCTTCACTGATGCATTACGGCATTTGTGGGTGTGCGTTTGTGTGTATCATAGCTTGTGCATGGATGTGTAGAAGTGGGTCACAGCTGCCAATATAAGGGTATTTTTGCAAAGCAGGGGCTTTCCTTGAGCAGGGAGCATCAACCTTGTCCCCTGCTTGTCCTCATCCGGCCCAGCTTCAAAATACATGTCCTCTCCTATGGAAGCAAGAGGAAGACAGTGGCAATAGCAAAGCATAAATTTTCCAAATAGGCTGTAATATTGATGCACGTCCTTCCCTCTATCTTTTAGGTATCCCTGTATTTCTCTTTGATATCTGCTTTGTCTCCTCAGACCAAGCAAAGCTTGTTTCCTAGGTTGGCCTTATCTTTGTTGTTGAGGAAAATTTAATTTAGTCTTGTATTTCCAATTTCTGCATAGACTATGGTCTGAAAATATTTGCAGAATATTCTGCTTCTGTGTTTTATTCAAACATACTTCTGTTAATGATAAACCACAAGGTTTCTGTGTGTATGTGAAGATTTAATTATATTAGGATACCAAATACAACTAACGAGTGTCTGTGAAGGTTCTCAGTCATCCATGACTACAACTAACGAGCACCTCACCCTGTGCACCCTGTGTCTTTCTTCACTCTGGCTTTCTTTTATTTTTTCACCTAATTACACAAGCATCCACATGAAAAGCAAGTTAAATAACTTACTTCTGTTGGCTCGTTCCCCATTTTTCCTTTTCCCTACCACTAGTTATAGGCTTACATAATCAAATAGCTTCAGTGAGACACATGCTTATGAAAGGTTCAAAGAGGTGAGCGTTCACAAAATTGAGATAGCACCTCACACATTATTTATCGAGCCTGACACTTTCACATCAGAACAGTAAGTGACGGTCAACATTATCAGTGTAGTTTTCCAGCTCATTTCCTGGAGTTCCTTCAAACACTGCACCTCTTCTGGGAGAGATTTTTATGTTATGTAGTGGATCTCCCAGGCTACGGAGAAAAAAGCCATCGTATGAATTCAGCAACATTGTGGACATGATAGCCAATGCTGCTAGCAACGATCTTCATGTTATTGTTTGTAGGATCCTAATGAGTATTCTAGGTGTCACTGCCGGGATGGCTGATGTGTTTGTGGTGTGGACCCAAAAGCAGACATGGAAGAGAAAACTAAGTATAACAAAAGGCAAGCCGTTTATTTTGGCGGAAAAACTCAAAACAAGGCAAGGTGAAACTGGGGGAAAAAACTAAACTAACCTGAACTGCGACAAACTATAACTAAACATGGAAACTATGATGTGAAAACGACTGTTTCAGGCTCTGAAGAGTTAAAGTCAGCTAAGACTGTTTGTTTTAAGACTGATTGCTTGTCAGTCATAAAGGAGACATAGAAGAAACATAAACTAGACTAAAACTCAACTAAGACAAACTAATAATAGTACTAGAACTTAACATTATCTCAATATATAATAAGCAATGAAAATACAAAACTGAAAAATGCTGGATCACAGATCCAGCCCCCTGACACTAGGCTCTCTATTTCTCATAGGGTCAAATTAAACAATTTTCTATATGTTTTTTAAGTTTTAATCTTTGCCGTTGAGTTCGATCAAAAAAGATATGGTCCGTAGCATGCAGACCTGCAAATTGTCAATATTTAATGTTTAATGTTTAATGTTATGACCAGCTAAACCAGAGGGAAGTGGACCCAAGTGCAAGACCCAGACAAGAACAGGCAAAAGAGTGGAACTGAGTAGAACATTCTTTATTAACACACAGACATGATTTGGTTTAAGTACATGCAAGAGATCCAGCAATGTTTTGAACAGGCTTTAGCTACATTACATTAAAATATATGGTAACATTTTTAGCCATAGACAGGCTCCCACACAGCACAATGATGGCCTTACTAATTTTCTAATTTTCACATTTTTGCAGTGCCTTTTATTTCTGAACACTATGCCAAACACACAACTAAATTCAAAAGGCCTGATGCTAATGCCACTTTGCTGACTAAACATCTAATTAAGCTAGTCAGCTAAGCTAACAGTTGTCTGTACTCTTTTTCTTTCAGAAAACAAAACAGGTCAAAACAATTAGATGCAATTTCTGACGTCAACAAGGGAAGATGGATGTTTCTAATGTCTATGCTAATCCATGAAGGTACCAATAATGAGCCACTAAACTTACATCAAGGTAGAAAAAAAGATTAGAAAAAAATAAGAGAGAAAACAGAAACAGAGCGACAGTGAGATCAAAGTTTGTACCCATGAGTGATGCAGGGAAACAGCCTCTTCTGCTTGGATGGCCATGCACACATCAAACACAGCCACAGCTGTGCTGAGTTGGCTTTGTATTACTGTAAGCGTGGATGTGCATGAATTGGATGCATGCATGCATGCATTATTGTTTACATGGATATATACTTTTGTATAATTAAACTTTTTGAACTGTATAATACAGTATATTTGTGAATTGTGTGAGAGGTGTGTGTATGTTTTCTTTCTATGTGTGGATAACAAACAGTAGCTTCTCTGCAGATACTATAGTCAGTGAGTTCCTGAGTGTGACCTTCACTATGGGTCCATGTAAGAATGGCGTCTGCTTTCTGACACTACCTCTCTCTCTCTTTCCTAGGGTCTTTCCAGCACGGGGTCCGCTGCATGGCTCTGTCTTCTCCATTTGGATCAGTCTTGTGTCTTCTCTGGGGCGAGATCCACTGCGCGCATGTCTTCGGTGATTGCGTCCATCCACCGCTTCTTTGGTCTTCCTCGCGGTCGGCCACCGAGACCAGGGACCCGAGGTATTTGAATTGGGTGGTCTTCTTTAACTCCTGGCCGTCGATCTGGATCGATCCCGGAGTCTGATGGCCACATTCTAGATACTCCATCTTGTTGGCGTTCAGGCGCATTCCACTTTCTTCCAGCCAGTCCTATTCTTGCGACTGCTCTTGGATGGGCAGGCAGTCTGGGTCTGCAAGTGCCATATCATCTGCGTAAAGGAGTCTCCAGGGTATTGGTGATTGTAGGTCAGTCGTCACTGTGTCCATGCAGAGGATGAACAACAGGGGTGACAGGGCTGAGCCTTGGTGGACGCCGAGGCTCAGCCCTGTCACCCCCGCTGGCAGGCAGTGTCACTGAAATGATGGGTTGGGCTGAACAGTGTAACCACAATGACTATGCATTGAATGTGCAGATGAACAACAACATTAAATACCATCTGCTCAATATTGTTTAGGTACCCTTGCTCTGTCAGCAGTCTAGAGATAACGAGTGGTTTAACTTGGAGAATTTCAAATGCAAATTGATAAATGCTAAATGTGTGTATTTGTTGTCCTAAAAGTGTGCATTTTGTAAGTTTTACTTGTTATGATTATTCATGTTTGGAGTCTTGGGAAACTAAAGCAGGTACATGAAATTCACCTTCTATTTATTTGAATATTTACACATGTGGTTTTCTTGCTGTGACATGTCCAAAAAAAACACTCACTGAAAAGGTATATGTTTATAAGCTGCTAAATAATTTATACCTGGAAAAAGAAAAGACGATCATGCTACTTTAACCCCTAGGTGTCATGATATCAACTGAAAACTGATTATTTCTACACATTAAAAACAATAACAAATAATATCCTGAAAACCATGTGTATACAGTAAAACACATCTGCTAAATATTGCATCATACAGAGACTGTGGATAATTCATCATGATGAAATATTAACAGCTGCTTATATACGTAAAATGTTCAAAAATAACCCAGGAGCCTAGAATACATTGTGATTCAACGCCTGGAAGAACACTGCAAACAGAGGTTCTTAGACTTGTGAGGAGTCCTGACAAAGATAGTATTATTTTGTTGTTGTTTTGGGGATTTTTTCTTTTCAAATACCTGCCAGACAAAGTCCGTCTTCTCTAGACCTAGCATGTTACAAAGATGAAGGACAGAGAAATGGCTCACTCATTCCAAATATCACCCACCTCACCAACACAGCAGTGACATTAGACCTACTAGCCACTGACCATTGCTGTTGTGTGTTGCATTCTTCTTTTTTTTCTTCTTCCAGTATTGTTCCAATTCAATTCAATTCAATTTTATTTATATAGCGCCAAATCACAACAAAAGTCACCTCAAGGCGCTTCATAGATACAGAGAAAAACCCAACAATCATATGACCCCCTATGAGCAAGCACTTTGGCGACAGTGGGAAGGAAAAACTCCCTTTTAACAGGGAGAAACCTCCGGCAGAACCAGGCTCAGGGAGGGGCGGGGCCATCTGCTGCGACCGGTTGGGGTGAGAGAAGGAAGACAGGATAAAGACATGCTGTGGAAGAGAGACAGAGGTTAATAACAGATATGATTCGATGCAGAGAGGTCTGTTAATACATAGTGAGTGAGAAAGGTGACTGGAAAGGAAGAACTCAATGCATCATGGGAATCCCCCGGCAGCCTATGTCTATTGCAGCATAACTAAGGGAGGATTCAGGGTCACCTGGTCCAGCACTAACTATATGCTTTAGCAAAAAGGAAAGTTTTAAGCCTAATCTTGAAAGTAGAGATAGTGTCTGTCTCCTGAATCCAAACTGGAAGCTGGTTCCACAGAAGAGGGGCCTGAAAACTGAAGGCTCTCCCTCCCATTCTACTTTTAAATACTCTAGGAACAACAAGTAGGCCTGCAGAGCGAGAGCGAAGTGCTCTAATAGGGTGATATGGTACTACAAGTCATTAAGATAAGATGGGGTCTGATTATTTAAGACCTTGTATGTGAGGAGCAGGATTTTGAATTCAATTCTGGATTTAACAGGAAGCCAATGAAGGGAAGCCAAAACAGGAGAAACATGCTCTCTCTTTCTAGTCCCTGTCAGGAGTCTTGCTGCAGCATTTTGGATTAGCTGAAGGCTTTTCAGCGAGTTTTTTGGACATCCTGATAATAATGAATTGCAGTCGTCCAGCCTGGAAGTAATAAATGCATGAACTAGTTTTTCAGCGTCACTCTGAGACAGGATATTTCTAATTTTAGAGATGTTGCACAAATGGAAGAACGCAGTCTTACATATTTGTTTAATATGTGCGTTGAAGGACATGTCCTGGTCAAAAATGACTCCAAGGTTCCTCACAGTGTTACTGGAGGCCAAGGTAATGCCATCCAGAGTAAGAATCTGCTTAGATAACATATTTCTAAGCTTTTCGGGGGCCGAGTACAATAACCTCAGTTTGATCTGAATTAAGAAGCAGAAAGTTAGTGGCCATCCAGGTCTTTATGTCTTTAAGACATTCCTGCAGTTTAACTAATTGGTGTGTGTTATCTGGCTTCATGGACAGATAGAGCTGGGTGTCATCAGCATAGCAGTGTAAATGTATGCTATGTCTTCTAATGATACTGCCTAAGGGAAACATGTATAGTGTAAACAGAACTGGTCCTAGCACTGAACCCTGTGGAACTCCATAATTAATCTCAGTGTCTGAAGAGGACTCTCCATTTACATGTTCCATCTTCATCCTTGGTGTGGCTGTTGTTCTCCTGCTGTTACCTTGCAAGTGAGAGTACACCTTGGATAGTTCAGTGGCTACAGGCGTCTAAAATCAAGCACCTAGCCATGCACACTTATTCTACAACCATTTGTAAAAGAATGGGTGGTTCTCAGGAGCAGTGAATTCCAGCATGGTACTGTGAAAGGATGCCACTAGTGAAACAAAAATCAGTGGTCATTACAATTTGCATATTAATAATCAAGAAACTGATCTCACAGCCCATTGTTCACCAGTGGTGTTAGTTTCAGTCATTATGTAGATGTACTCTTTATAAGGTTGGCGAAACCTGCTGACACTGAAGAAGTCACTTTGGATAAGTGACAAAATGTTTCTCCCAATGAACGGAATCAACTTTTTGGGATTTCCTTACCTGGATGATTGAGCATGCATCAAGACGTTAATTAAACCAATTAAATTATTCAAAATCCTTTTTCTTGAATTTCCAGTTTTCATTATGTAATGTCTTTAATTCATCAACAGCAGGTCATTTATCCAGAAAAACATGCTTCCAATAAACAGTTCTGTCAGTGAATGTTTTCAAACATTCATTCCCGCTCTGAAGTTGATACCCTATCCTTCTAGAGTCACACGAGGTGCGTTGGTTGTCAGCTTTATTTCAGATGCTGGCACACTGCTCCCAGTTTGCTCCGAGGACCACTCCAACATGAGTGATCTCACACTTGAGATGGGATGCAATCTGTCTTTTCCCAGGGCTCTTTGTCTAATACTACTAATTAGAGAAAGAGAGAAAAGGGTCAGTCCTCTCTGTGTGTTCTTTGTATACACCCCCCCTCCTCTCTCTACTCCTCTCACTCTACCAATTACTGGATTAGAAGGCATACTACCGGGAGTCACTTAGAAACCCAGGCCCACATGTGCTGTCATTAACAATATAAGGATAATGGTGACTGTAACACAGCCTTGAAGAGCCCTGTGGTTTGTGACCAAAGTTGGCCATTAGCTGATTACTGCAGTTAATGCAGAACAACAAGAAAATCAAGGCCTTTACTCTTATGTACTCCTACAACAGAGATATCAGCACAAGAAACAGAGAAACAGAATATACAAACTTCACCGGAGTGTGTGAATAGCTTTAATGTGTACACTTTACAGAGGAGAAGACACATTTTACTTTCAGCGATTCAAGCAATCGGTTTCTTAATTACTTTTTAAAGAAAGCAATCCATTACATTGAGCATGTTAAGTGAGTCAGTGAGACAGCAGAGAGGACAGTCATTACTGTGTGAAGTTTTCACATTATTTTGTGCTGGGTTAATGACAAGTGAGCTACTTCACATGTTTAAGAAGTACCTGCAAGAAGTCTTGGAACACCAGTAGGGAGACCAGTATGGAGCAAAACCATTCTCATATTGGCACCAAATGTTTATGATATGATCATAAATGTAAACTAAGGTTTACAAATGTGTAGACTGATTTGTCTTTAAGTGTTTGAGAGTTCACAAATGCTTGCTCCAATCCACACACATAAATGGAACTGCAACATACATAAAGCTATTTCCAGAAAAATTGTATAAACAACAATGACCAATAAGAACAGATCGTGTAATGTGCATGTGGGATTTGGAGACATATCTCATACTGTTAGATCCAGAAATGTAAGCTGCATTTAAGTGCTGATGGAATATCAAGACAGATGGGATTCCTGTGTATTCCTGTTTTTCTAAATAAGAAGAAACATAAGCACAAACAAGCTCTTCAACGTTCAACAAGAATACAGGTGCTGCTTCACAGTAGCCTGTGAAGGTTAATATCTAGTTTCAATAGGCTTCTGCTACATGGTGGATGTTCGTCTTAAATTCATTTAAGTAGTTTAACATTATGATTACTTAATTTCCAACTTCTTAGACAAGTCCAGTGTTTCGAATTTGGGTATAAAAATGAGAAATTAGTTCGTCATTTCTCTAATAATTAGAGAATAGCTTTTGATAGTTTTCTAAATTCCTTTCTCTAAAGCTGTTGCTGATCGTGTGGAGAAGGAAATGTCACATATATACACTCACTACACAACAGTGTTTGAGTGATTACTAAAGAAAATATTTGACATTACTTCTTGCTTTTAACAAGTAATGTGCAATAAGACTAAGTGCAATACTCTTTTCTGACAAACTTGTATTTTTACTCAGTTTTATATAGAATTTGTATTCTATTTTTATCCTATTGTATATTTTATTTTATTTTATTCTACTGTATATAGTATTTTATTTTATTCTATTCTATTCTGTACAGTTGTGTACAGTATATTATCCGTATTGTATTCTAATTTTTGCTATATAACTTTTGCACTGTCCACTTCCTGCTGTGACAAAACAAATTTCCCACATGTGGGAGTAATAATGGTTATCTTATCTTATCTTATCTTATCTTATCTTATCTTATCTTATCTTATCTTATCTTATCTTATATGTTATTTTTACATATTTAATTGGACAAAGTAACTTCTTACTGTCATGACCCAGAAGGCCAGTGGACAAAAGACTCAATGGACAAAACAAGACATGAGAGTTACACTACTTGTTTCATTCTTTATTCTGCCCAATAGCCTGACATGAATTCTCATATAATTGATCATAGTTTTCAACCCTAACTTAGAGAAACACAATTGACTTTTTTTTGGATTTAAAAAAAAAATGTGAATAGTTTACTTTGGCATGCAGACTGGAGGAGCCAGGGATAAAGCCACTGAACAACTGATTGCTACGTATACGGTACCCCTCCTCTTTCTCCTGAGCCAAAAGAATCATAATGCTGTGCAATGAGGTGAATTCGGTACACTCAGAAGTATACGTACAGTAGGCTTCACATCTGGACAATATATCCAACAAGGTAATTGCAAATTTTCTTTTTGGTAAAGCAACAAGTATTTAAAGAGTCAGTACTCTCAGTAGGCAATACTGTAATCTAAAAAATTATCTTTTCATGTCAGTAATTTTGTAATGCAAGAAGTTACTTTCAAAAGTAACATTCTCCAACTCTGAGCTCTCTTGGAAGTGCAGTGAAACCTAAACAGCCAAATGAATCATCCAGATGGTCTATAAGATATTGCATACATAGCAGAATATAATTTGGCTTTGCTTCCGTATTTTTTTCCACTGTTTGCTCTCTATACATAATTTTTAGACATGTAAAAGAATGGGCATCTCAATCAAGAGGGTGTTTTCCAGCCAAAAAAACCCTCTGCCAAAATGTGCCATCTGTTCCTACTCTGGGGCAGAGGTAGCAGTATATTAAAGCAGCTCCAGCAACTTTTGCTTGGTGTCAGGAGAAGTTGCTTCCAGCCAACTGATCATTCAAATATCCTTGAGACCGTAACGTTAACCTTCTCTGCAGGAAATAAATGGACTTCATTTGCTTTAGATTAGCACTCTCACTGCTGTGATGTGTAAAACACCTACAGGTAACAGATGGCTGAAAATCGTCATGGTCTGATAGATGCAAAAGTGTGAAATGGGAGCTGAAGCGTGACTTTCCTGTACAATCAACTGGGAGATGAGAAGGAGATTCTATATGATCTAATCTCATCTGCTGTTTACGTAAAGGTTTCTCATTCCTGAACCTGAGAACATGCTGAGATGACAGGAGTATTTCCCTCAGGGATGATCACAACCATTTAGACACAAGATAGCATGAATCAAGATTTCCCAAAGCTTTCCCCAGTGGTCCATTTGGACAATCGTGAGTAAAAGCATGATGACTCAGGAATGGGGCAATTTTCACAAAGAAGGCTCTCAGCTTGGTACTTCAGCAGAAAGATGAGTTGATTTTTTTGCCTCTGACCTTTTAATGTTGTTTGCCTTCTGCTTTTGCAACCAAAAAAACCTTAGAAACCTACAAAATGAATCCCAACTTTTACCCTGAATGTGCTCTGAGCTTAAATTACAGCAAATTAAGCCTCTTTTGTAGGGGAAAAGCTTATCCCTGCAAAAGCCACCCCACCCCTTCTGCTTGTTAGACAGCCTGAGACTTAACAGTGTTTAATTGATTAAACTATGAATGCCTTCGAAGACTCAGTTCCACCAAGTGATGCAGTGTACAGACACCGAATGGATGGCAGGCAACAGCAGAGAGCCCAAACTCTCTGAAATGACTCACAGGGGCAAGAGAATATGGTGTTGATTATATAATTGTGTGCATGCCTACTCCAGAAAGTCTCATTGACTCTAGCTTTTATACAGCACTCCTATCGTCAAAGGCGCATTTATGTTCCCACAATATGTGTATGTGTGCATATGATTTGTGTGTCTTACTAACAACCTTCTTCGCATCAAACTTTTGTATTTGTCTGCTTTCATTTGATCTACCAACACTGTTGTGTTTATTTGTGCTCCATGCTGCCAGAGGAGGCTTGTTAGTCAGGATTGTTTATTGCCCTTAGAGGCCCAGCTTTGTCGTTGCCTTCCTCGACAGCTCATCAGCCAGTGAGTGGCTTCACAATAAATTGACCTAAATTATGCATGGCTTTCTTAGGCCAGTGCAACGGGTTCCTGACATCAAGGGGTCCCTTTACAACACAAGATTTAGTTTAGTTCGGTGACTAAAAAAGGATTTGCCCCCATGGAAGGGTTCCTATTTTATGGCTTGACTCAAAGTAAATTTAATATGGGGCTTTTTGATCAAAAGAAAAATGTCCTTTATGTTAGGGCAAAACACGTTTCACCAGAGTTAATAGCAAGATCAAAATAACAACCTGTTTACATATTCACCACTCCATAATCAATCTCAGTCCATCTGAAATCAAGTGACACAATCTTGATTCATGATTTAGGGCATGATAGACGTCAAATGGCATCGATACTTATTTTCGTTATCTATCTAAGTTAGGTACTATTTCATCATAGAACACTGTATGTATTGAACTTTTAGCTGGCCTTCAGCAGTGCTAAAAATATGTGGAATGAAATTTGAATTTCCTTTCCTTTTTGTAAATTAAACCCTCTCAGGCTCAAATTAAACTTTTTGTTGCTAATGCACAACCAAGTCCTGCAGTGGTACTTCTGAGTAAAAAAAAACTCATAAAATATGTATGTGGGGTAATCAGGTTGTTAGTTTTTAACTGTTGCAAATCAGCAATGCCTGCCTTGAGAGGGTTAACAATGTAGCTTTTAGTGCCAACAGCTAATCACTAAGTAAAAGTCAAAGTATAAAGTGAATGAAAAATTAAATGAATAATTCAGTGACGTAAATTGTAACAGATGAAGGTCCAAATGGGATGCTGAAACAAAGACAGTTTATTACAGTCTCTTTCAAAACATGTGAAAAGGAGAACTATGTAAAGCTAGACCGTCCCTGGCCTGTTCAACAGCCAAGTCTGGCCAGAGTTAAGAGATACACAGAATGCATAGGTCTCTGTATTGTAGCTAATTGTAGCTAAGGCTAATTGCCTTTAGCACTGTTAAAGGTCAACCAAAACCTACGACTGGCAAAAAAAAAAGACTTGGGCTGGCCAGTTTGTAGGGCTTAGCCTTTAGCTTGTCTTTGGATCCCCAGTCTTATCCCTCTCAACAGAAGTGGGTGGAGGGGGCGGGGTGAACTCTCCACTAACTGGGTAGCACTGCATCTATAGAGGGATAAAGTCCCAGTTGATGTTGCTGATATTATTAATCTCTGGCTCTCTTCCACAGTCTTTGTCTTCCTCCCGTAACCCCAACTGGTCGCGGCAGATGGCCACTCCACCCTGAAGCTGGTTCTGCTAGAGGTTTCTTGCTCTTAACCCTAGAACACTATCGCTGGGTGATTTATACCCGAGCAAATACATTTACATGATTTCTCTCTCCTGCAGCTGTTTGCGTGTCGAGGAGCCTGTGCCTTCACCAGGGAAGTCTCAAATGTCCCAGGAATGGGTGGACCAAAGACCAGCTTTCCAGAGTCATTCTTTTGTTTTAGGAGGGGTTTTTTTTTCTTCATTTTGTTAGACATGGCACAGTTGAAAGTAAAAGAAGACCACTCTAATTTGTCATGTGTTGTCATATTTTGATATATTTGATTACTTTTTATTGGTTATATTATATCGGGTAAAAATCACCCGGCATTAGTGATTGTGTTACTATTTATAGCGATAGTGTTCTAGGGTTAAAAAGGGAGTTTTTCCTCCCCACTGTCGCCAAACGCTTGCTCATAGGGGCCATATGGGGCGACCATGGCTCAGGGGGTTGGGAAGCGCATCTGTAACCGGAAGGTTACCTGGTCGTTGTGTCCTTGACACTTTACCCTACCGCCTACTGGTGTTGGCCAGAGGGGCCGATGGTGCGATATGGCAGCCTCGCCTCTGTCAGTCTGCCCCAGGGCAACTGTAGCTTGCCTCGACCATTGTGTGAATGCGAGAGTGAATGAATAGTGGCATTGTAAAGCGCTTTGGGTGCCTTGAAAAGCGCTATATAAATCCAATCCATTATTATTATTATTATTATTATTATTATATGATTATTGGGATTTTCTCAGTTTTCTTTGTGTTATTGTAGGGTTTTTACCTGAGTGCTAATAAATAAAATTTAACTGAATTGACGTTAACATTAAACGTTTGGAGTGGCCTTTTCCAAACCTCAACCTTCCAAATACAGGAAAAGCAGTGAGATTCCAAAGAAAAACTGAAGGACGTTAGGAAAGCCAGCAGAATTATTGCTCAAGAGCACTTTTTAAAAAATGATGAGAAAGTCAGGTTTCTTTGAATCAAAATATAAAAACAAATTAGATATAGCTACAGACACAGTTACACAGTATTGGAGATATTTGGTTTGAAATAAGCTCAGCATATTTCACAATATCAGCCTAGTTTACAAATTATGTGTTCCTGCCAATTGAATCTTTAAGAGAGCACTATTATTTTGAAAATGACAAGAATTGTTGAGTTTATATAAATACTGTATTGCAGTAACTAACAGTGCAGGAGCAAAATTACCATTGAACTATAATAACACTGGTTTCATTGTCACATCAAACAAAAGAAATAAGAAGAAGACAGTTATCTGATGAGGTAAATTAAATCATTGTCTAAGGTAATTTACACCGTCCGTGTGAATGAAGCAGTGTTCCAAAGTTTGGTTAACTTTTATCATTTTAGCCACTCCAAAAAATATAAATGCATTTTGCTGCCTTTATTGCATGTAAACCTCCAACTAGCAGCAGCTTTTATGGTGAAATGCTCTCCTGCATGCTATTTAATTCAAGATTTGACTATGTGAATCAGTGAAGATTTTACTAATCAGATTAACTAAGTGGGGCAAATTGTTATGAAGTTGTAACATCCGAAATGCATCATTGGAAAGTTCTGCGGGACATCCCATCAATAATGGACTGATTTATAAGCAGCCTGTTTATTTAAATGGTATAAAATATGGTTTACTGAGAGCAGCACAAATTAGCATATCAAAAATCAACAGAGCTGATGAAAGAGTGAGTGACCTACTAATCGAAACAATACCTCATAAAAGCAAGTTTTACACACTGTAGATCTGTCAGCATGCCATAAATTCTGTGGTTGCGACAGCTCTGCATATCAGCCTTGTTCTTGAAAACTGGTACCAGTACACTTCCTCTCCTTTCACTCATTGTCTTAAGCAATTTGGGCAAAGAGTTCATTGCCCTCTCTCCTAGATATCTCCATACCATCGCAGGTATGTCATCAGGACCAACAACCTTTCCAGTCTTTATCTCATTTGTGAATAGTGCCGTCACTTCCTTCTTACTAATCCTCTACAGTTTTTGTCCAATCCTGGTTTAATTTGGATTCTTATCATATCCATTCGCTTCCGCTTATCCTTTCCAGGGTCGCGGGGGGCGCTGGAGCCTATCCCAGCTGTCATAGGGCGAAAGGCAGGGTACACCCTGGACTGGTCACCAGTCTGTCGCAGGGCTAACACATAGAGACACAGACAACCATTCGCACTCACATAGTCACACCTATGGGGGATTTAGATTAATCAATTAACCTATCTCCACTACCTGCATGTTTTTGAACTGTGGGAGGACGCCAGAGTAACCGGGGAGAACATGCAAACTCCACACAGATAGACCGCGGCCTGATGGCGGAATTGAACTCAGGACCTTCTCATTGTGCAGTAAGAGTGCTAACCACCATGCCACCGTGCTGCCCCCTTCTGCTAATCAAATCTACTTATATACTCACTAAATTGCATGGTAAGTAGTATAACATTAACCCATGTTACTAGTAGATCCTGGGATCTGCTGGATCCACTCACTTAGCTTGGAGGTCACCGCACCAAGTGGTCCGATTACCACTGGGACCACTGTTACCTTCACCCTCCACATCTTCTCAAGTTCTTCTCTTAGTCCTTAGTACTTCTCCAACTTCTCATGTTCCCTCTTCAGGATGTTGCCTTCAACTGGTATTGCTACATCTTCCTTTGCTTGTCCACTACTACTATGTTTGTTTGATTGGTCTGTATCTGGAAGTACCACAGGATCTTAGCTCGGTCATTCTTGACCACCCTAGGGGGCGTTTCCCATTTTGACCTCAGGACTTCCAGGCCATACTCGGCACAAATGTTTCGGTATACCAGACCTTCCCAAAGTGTTGGGCCCGCCCCCTGGGGGGGGGGGGGGGGGGGGGGGGGGGGGGGGCGGGGGGGGGGGGGGGGGGGGGGTGCAGAGCCATTGCAGGGGGGGCGCGGTATGAAAAACCAAAAAGCAACGCTTAGGCACTGCTAACATAATGGACAGGTTTTTGACAGGGCGCCCACACAAATGCAAAGCATGAGATGAAGCATAGCTGAATATGTTTCCAAACCAACTTCATTCTAAGCCAAAGACTAGAAAATATGGTGAAGCAAATCTTCCCTTTGGTCTCCCCTGCATAAGTGGTTTTCCCTTCGTCGGGAGCACGCGTTGGGCTGTCCAAATCACGGACAAACAGGATCCCACATTCTTGATTTTTAGTTCACAAACACTTCTTGTAATGACTAACTACTCCTGACATTTTGGATATGTTAACTTTTTATACAGTAAAGTTACAGTGGGATACAAATAATATCAGGCTGATCCTGCCACGATTTGTTCCCCCTGTTCAAATCACGGACAAACAGTATCCCACAGTTGTTTATGTTTTTAAACCAATTTCCACAGAGAGGCATTTTTTGAAAAATGTATTGATAGCAATGTTGAATATTATTACACAGGAAAAAAAACAACTACATGTAAAATAATTACACCGTGACGCCTCTGCCTTTCTAAATAGAGGGACAGTAACTGCGTGTGTGTATGTAGGTGTGTAAAACCTGAAGATAGAGACAAAATACTGTCACTGTTAATCTGAATATCTGCCATTCTGCAATTCATCTCTTGTGAACAATAACGTGGCGCACAGCGTGACGTGAAAAAAAGGCACATACCTTTGACATTGTGTGACGAACTCTGTATTCCTCGTCCACACGTAAATGCAAAAAAGGAGTTTTAAAAAATCTCAGTTTTCGGTGATTCTAAACGCCGTTTACGTGTGGACGAAACAGCAGCGTGTTCAAAAATACCCGTGTAGGTGCGGACGTAGTGTAAAAGAGTTACTAGTTTATTTTCTTACTACCTGCACTACCTGTACATTACTTGTATTTACTTAATTGTTTACTAAATGTTTGAGGTGTGAAATAAACTGCAATGGAACAAAAAATGGGTGTGTGTGGTTAAAGGATGTGTGCGTGCGTGTGTGTGCGCGGGGGTGGGGGGGCGCAAATATTTTTCTTGTAAAACAAAGGGGGGCCTAGCAAAACAAGTTTGGGAGCCACTGCGGTATACTATGCCAGTGACTTGGTTTTGGTGCTCCATGACCCTGGTGCTGTCCAAGTCTTCATACTGGAGAACCTTTCTTGGATGTCTGCCAAATGATGGTCCAGTGATGGTCACCTGTTCAGGGAGGTTATTGTGGTCTGCCCTTAGATGCACTAGCCACTTAGCATTTTCACTATGGGTTACCTCCTTCTCCCATATGCTCTTCCAGTATTCCAGTATCCAAATTCAAATCAAATTCAAATTTTATTTGTCACGTACACAGTCATACACAGTACGATATGTAGTGAAATGCTTGGACAACTGCTCGTGACCTAAAGAAAACAAAAAAGGAAAAGGCTATGAATAAGATAGGAAATAAATATGAAAAATTAAAAAGGGTAAATTTAACTAGGAAGGAATAAAATATAAATTAAGGTTAAAAATGAAATAACTGTACAACACAAATTAGAATGAAGGGTAAATTTAACTGGGAAAGAATAAGATAAAATATATAAATTAAAGTTGAAAATAAAATAACTGTACAACAAAATACACAATATAGAACTATATAAGAATGTATGAAGAAATATAAATAAATATATACACAATAACAGCAGCTGTACAAGTATTAACTGGAAATGAAGAATGTAGTGACCAGTGTTGTGCAATCCACATTATGTCTTGTGCAGTGCAAATATGCTTAAAGTGATTTAAGTGATGAAGTGAAAACAAAGTCCAGAAAGTCCAGTGTGTGTGTAAGAACCATATGTGTGGGTCAGTACTGTGTGGTGGTGTGATTGAGAGACCGTATCGCCTGCGGGAAGAAGCTCCTCCTCAGTCTCTCTGTGTTGGTCTTCAGGGAGCGGAATCGCTTTCCTGACCTCAACAGAGAGAACAGTCTGTTGTTGGGATGGCTGAGGTCCTTCACGATCTTCCTGGCCTTGGTCCAGCACCGCCTGCTGTAGATTGAGTGCAGGTCAGGGAGCTCGGAGCGGATGGTGCGCTCAGCTGACCGCACAACCCTCTGTAGAGCTCGTCTGTCCTGCATGGTGCTGTTCCCGAACCAGGTTAAGATGTTTCCCGCCAGGATGCTCTCTATGGTGCACGAGTAAAAGTTCCTGAGCACCTTGGAGGGCAGTTGGAAGTCTCTCAAGCGTCTGAGGTGGTAGAGACGCTGTCGGGCCTTTTTCACCACGGTGTTGATGTGACAGGACCATGACAGGTCCTGCGTGATGTGAACTCCGAGGTATTTGAAGCTGTCCACTCTCTCCACTGGGCACTCGTTGATGACGGGGGTCTGGTAGTTCCTCTCCTGCTTAGTGCTGAAGTCCACTATCAGCTCCTTTGTCTTACTGATGTTTAGAAGGAGCAGTGATCATCTCCATCATTGTGGTGGTCCTCCTTTTGCAACCAAAAAACCCCTGACCCGCTGAGACTCCTCTAGACCCTGTGGCTGTGTGGTGATATCTGGCACCAAGATGGTAGCACCACTCTTTTAAGTTGCAATTAGGCCCTGCATGGATTGGACTTGTTTGTCCAGCACATCCAAAAGATCTTCGATTGGATAAAGATATGGGAAATTGGGAGGCCAGGTCAACACTTTAAACTAGTTGTACTTCTCAAACTATTCCTGAACTATTTTGCTTTGTGAATGGGTGCATTCATCAGGGAATACTGTTTCTATTAAAGGGTGTACATGACCTGCCACACTGCTTAGGTATGTTGTACCTGTCAAAGTAACATCTATATCAATGGAAGGACCCAAGGTTTCCCAGCCGAAAATTGCTCAAGATATGAAACTGCCTCTGCCAGCTTGCCTTCTTTTCATAGTCATGAGAAGAAGGCAAATCCTGGCATGCACACGCAACCAGCCATGCCCATGAAGTAACTGTCAAAACTTGTTTTCAAACTCACCCTGTAAAACTTGCTTAAATCCTCAGGTTTGCCCGTTTTTCCTGCTTCTGACACATTAGCTTCGAGGACACATGTTCATGTGCTCCGTAATATATCTCACACACTAACAGGTGCCACAGGGAAGACATGCTCAGTGCTATTCAATGGTCATAATGTAATATAAATGCTGTTAAACAGAGAAATAACTTTTTGACACAGGTTTTCCAAACATCCTAGTTTTAGTTTGGATGCTTACATTATTTAACTTTGCACACAGACACAAACTTATTTTACAAAAGCCAAAAACTATTGGGGTCAAACTTATTGGCCCCCCTGATGCTAATGGTCAATTGTAGATCGTTGTTTCCAGATAATAGCCTGTAGTTCTTTGATATATTTTTCAAAATGCCACACACATCTCTTGAGCAAGTCCAGCCCAATCTTCAAACACTTACTGACCTCCTCCATACATATTGATAATGATTTGAACTAAAAATTTCAAATTTGAATCGATTACTGCATAAGACCTTCTTCCCCTGATACGTAATGCCTCCATGGCTCCTGCAGGCTAGACTCTCAGTCAGAGTGGATTTCCCTGTGATTAGTAATGTTTTGTATGTACGGGAATTAGCATTTGAGATGGTCTGAGGAGCCGAGGTGGGGGCAGGAGATACTTTAAATATTTCCTTAATGTTTGATTAAGCTAGGTCCAATGTGTTCTCTAGGTGGAGGTGACTCAAGACTTATGCACAGTACTCGATATATAGATAGATAGATAGATAGATAGATAGATAGATAGATAGATAGATAGATAGATAGATAGATAGATGACTTTGACACAACCTTATTATCAAACCTGACTTGATTTTTTTCTGTCAAGTGTTAATTTTTGTTTTGTGGAGAGGGATTTTGTCACCTTATTAACCAATGAAAGATCTTGATACTATAATGGACTTATATAATGCCTCCAATGCCCAGGTTAACTAATTATATTGACTGGACCAGCTGTATTTTAATTGAGTGACTTAATAATAGAGGGGAACACATATAAAAACATGCATTTGTGCTTTATATCTGTAATTCATTTAAATCATTTTGTATTTAGTTGGTGTTACAGCCTGGGGTGGGTGTAGCTTAGGTGGTCGAGAAGGGCCTCTGCTAATTGGAAGGTTGGTGGTTCAATCCCTGACTTTCCAGTCTGGATGCCAAATGTCTTTATGTAAGATTTTAACCCCACATTGCTCTCCAATCCATCGCTTGAAATGTGAATCTCAGAAAGTACTTACATAGAAAAAAGTGCTTGAGGTGAGTTGTGTGCTTTGAAGTGGTGAGTGCTCAGATAGAGTAGTTAAGTACTATATAACAACCAGTCCATTTAAATGTGCATTGTACTGTAAAATATCTGAGTAGTTAGGTGTCTTTTTAGAGTACTTCGCTGATGTATGCCTCTGTGGGGGTTCTCTCTGAGGTCTTTGTTGGAGTAAACTCTTACAGACACATACAGTAGATAGTTGACTAGGACAATCAGGCTAGAAGGGTCAAGGATATGATACTTTACGATAGAAGTACAAAATCACAACATGATTACAGGGGTGGATGTCGAAATCATGCCAGTGTAGAGAATCTTTATAGGGATTAGCAAACAGTGCTTAAAAAAGAATGTAGATAATTAGTTTCAACCATGGCATTTGCCAATTGTTATTTATACAGTTTCCAACAAGCTTGATCAACAGACGAAAAGTCACAATAATCCATTTGAATAGACACCAGTTAGTTTGCGAACTCCCCTTGGCAGTTGGTCTCCTGGTTTGCATCTCTAAAATGTAACAGAAAAAGTCCATCCATCCATTCTCTTCCACTTATGCTTGTCAGGGTTGCAGTGGGGGCTTGAGCCTATTCCAGCTACCAGTAAAAGTAATTTCTCAAAACAAAAGAAAAAAGCAGGAAGCACACATCAAAGCACACATTTATCCAGTGTGTTTGTAACTCTATTAGATAAAGTGTGTTCAGGTGTGTATTGTAGTCTAGTTTTGTGCTTATCATATGTATCCATTTCACTCTGCGTGGTATAAGAAAACCAGTTCTACTACCATAAGCAATAGAATAACAATATGAATAAAAAATATTAATAAGAAATAGTAAGCAATTAGACTATAGTACTTATGTTCCTGTAGCTTTCACCAGTACTGACCCTTTCAAGTTTATGTTGGTTAAGAAAATATGAAAGCATGCAGTCTGCCCTCAGTTGATTCTCTATGTTGGATAGATTTTACATTCAGCATGTGTCTAGTGGTATTTTCACCACCTTGGAGCCAAAACAAAATAAACCAGAGGAATCAAACTATCTTTTTACTTCTGTAGGCATCATTCATAATGTATGTCCCAGTGAAGGTAACCTTTAATAGTTCAACTTAAGGACCACAGGTTAGTGTGCAGAATTAAGCAAAGAGACCAGTGGTGCTGCATTGCCTGCTACACAGAGTCAACTGAATTAGCGTTGCACACAAAAACTAGCAGATTAGTTATCATGAAAGTTTGTAAATTGATTGGTATCCATGGTTTCCACAGGATCTACAGGCCTAATGACGTTTGAAATGGGATACTGTGAATGATGAATAGCAGACAGTAAAAAGTAACATTGCTGTACATTATCAAAAAACTGTATGAATTACAATACCACATCAATTTTTTATATTTTTCAGTTCACAAACATTTCATCACTTATTATTTTCCTTAGTTGTTGGTTTTTGTTTTTTCAATTATTTTGTCTCACTGTTATACTCGAGGCCACTTTCATCAAATGATAAATAGCGATTTTCTGCTTATTACTAATTGTAAGGTCCAAAGGTGAATAAGACTTCTTTCTTGTTACTCTTACTTTACTGACTGATTCAAGTGTAATGTTTTCTGCTATTCCTGTTTGCTTTAATAAAATCAGCATCCTCAATGGCAAGTGGGCTTTAGAATGGACTTGTTGAATGCACAGCAGTAAATAGCCAAACTTAGCCTCTCAGGCATTTTTCTTAAAGGAAGTACACTGTTAGACTTTTCATCGCCACGTTACGGTAACATACTGGCGTCACTGTTGCCAGCGTCATACCGTGACGCCGTGTTACGGTAGCTTACCGTTCTGCAGGATGATACCGTTTTTTGCTGGTGTGGTATAATACTCTTGGACAAATTATGGTAACGCACCGTAGACTTTTTTACGGTATCTCACTGTTATGTCGTTATGTCGTAAATTACGTCAACAAAGTAACATCATACTGTGATTAAGAAATTGGTATACTACCGTTTATTCACGGTATGTCACTGTAAGCCCGCTGCAAGGTAATAAACTGCAATATATTAACCAGTAACTTACCGTTATCACGCATCATCAGTACCAAAAATATTCATCTCTGCTAGAGGATACCGTGTCCCAACAGGCGGTCATTTACTGTTTAACAGGTCGTAATTTACCATAATTTCAGTTAACAGTAACATACTGTAAGAGACTGGAGGGTTCCAAAAAAGTTGGATGGCTAGATGGATGCATGGATGGATGGATAGACACACACACACAAAATATAACTCATGTGCTTTACACCACTTTATTTCAATTCTGATTTTTCCCTGCTGAAATACACATTTCCAAAATCAAAAATTGAAAAGAACTGAAAACATATTTTCATTGAAGCACTTGTTTTTACTAAACCATGTAATCCATTATTTTCTCAGATGGTTGTACAAACAATAACGATATTATGTCATATCCATATCATGGCAGACAACATATGCTCAAGTGTTGGGTTTTCTTAGTTATATTTTGTAGGGTCTTAAACCTACAATGTGAAGTGCCTTGGCATTCATTTTGTTGGCACCATACAAATAAACTGAATTGTAATGAATATAATATCAAGCCCCTGTCATGAACCGAAGTTCCGTGCGCAAGCTGGACCCAGAAGCAGAACACACACACCAGGGTAGGAGGGAATAAAGAAAGCAAATTTATTATAACTAAAGGTGTCCCGTGAGGGTAGCCGAAAAAGCAACGTATGGAACTAGAAGAAACCGAGGGACTGGGGAGGTGAACTGCGCAGGGAACGCCGAGAGCGGGGCTGTGAGAAGCTGCAAAACAAAAGAGAAACAGATTACTGGGGTGCGGGAAAAAGGCAGCATACGAGGGAAGATGGAGTATGCGTCTTACGGAGGTAGCCGGGCTGAGTGAACCAGAGGGGGGGGCTCCAAAAGGGTCGAGACGGCGAGGCTGATAGTGCTTCCGAATCTCAGGCGGACAGGTGGACAGGCAGGTGGCTCGCAAAAACGGCGAGTTGTGATCTGAGTACACTGGGTAAAACAGAGTCAGTTCCAATGGACAATTTGTCATAAGGGTTTTTCCCGCAGGTGTACGTTACCGCTGAGAGGCGACTACGGACTGGCGTGGAGCAGCAGGTTGGGCAGGATTAAATAGTCCACCTGGTGATCGCCTGGGATGGGATGCAGGTGTGGGGTTAGCAGCCACGCTCGTGGGCGTGGGCATCTCAACAGCACCCCGGACGCCGGGCCGCGGACCATGACAGTACCCCCCCCTCAAGAGTCGCCCCCGGGCGACTGGCCGGGACCCCGCCTGCGGAGAGAGGCATGGAAAGCAGAGATGAGACGAGGGTCCAGAACGAAGGAGCGCGGGACCCAGAGGCGGTCCTCGGGGCCGTACCCCTCCCAATCCACGAGATACTGCCAGCCGCGCCCGCGCCGGCGCACATCCAGGATCCGCCGGACCGCATAGGCCAGATGGCCGCCGATGAGCCGGGCGGGAGGAGGGGGTTCGGAAGGAGGGCACAGGGGGCTGAGGCGGACCGGCTTAAGTTGAGACACATGGAACGTGGGGTGTACACGCCGAGAGGCCGGAAGCCGGAGCCTGACCGCCACTGGGTTGATGACTCGGTCCACCTCGTACGGCCCGATGAAACGGGGAGCCAGTTTGCGGGACGTGCCCCGGAGCGGGATGTTCCCAGCAGCCAACCAAACCTTCTGTCCTGGCTGGTAGTCAGGGGCTGGGGCGCGGCGACGATCGGCGTAGTGCGCGTGTCGTTCCTTTGCGCGCAGGAGGGCGCGGCGAGCGCTGCGCCACACACGTTGGCAGCGCCGGAGGTGATGTGGAGCTGACGGGACAGAGAGAGTTAAGTCCTCTTCAGGGAACAGTGGAGGCTGATATCCGAGGGACGCTTCGAAAGGAGATAATCCGGTGGAGGACGAGGTGAGAGTGTTGTGGGCGTACTCCACCCAGAGCAGGTAGGCAACCCAGGAGGAGGGGTTTTGACTAGCCACACACCTCAGCATAGTCTCCAGCTCTTGATTGAGACGTTCAGTTTGCCCATTGGATTGCGGGTGGAAACCGGAACTCAGACTGACCTTGGCGCCGAGAATGGAGCAGAAGGTCCTCCATACTTGTGAGGTGAACTGGGGACCACGATCGGAGACAATGTCCAGGGGAATTCCGTGGAGCCTGAAAACCTCAGTGATTAATGCTTGGGCAGTCTCAGCAGCCGAGGGCAGCTTGGCCAGCGGGATGAAGTGAGCGGCCTTAGAAAACCAGTCCACAACGGTGAGGATGACACACTTTCCAGAAGAGGTAGGGAGACCAGTAACAAAGTCAAGGGAGATGTGAGACCAGGGCCGGTGGGGTGTAGTGAGCAGGTGGAGCTGACCTACGGGATGCTTAGTGGATGACTTATTACGAGCGCAGACGGCACAGGCAGACACGTAGTCTCTCACGTCCCGTGTTAGCGATTTCCACCAGAAGTGTCTGCTGAGGAGGCGCGCCGTTCTGCTCACGCCCGGGTGGCACGTGAATCGTGCTGTGTGGATCCAGTGGATGACTGCTCCCCGGGCGGCGGCGGGAACGAAGCGCCGTCCTGGCGGTCCAGTCCCTGGGTCAGGGTCCCCCGGGAGCGCTCGGCGAATGGTCTCCTCAATCTCCCAGGTGAGAGCACCCACCACACATGCAGCGGGTAGGATGGTGGCGGGGGGGGAGCGCCTCACTGTCGGGGGAATACTGACGGGAGAGCGCATCGGGTTTGATGTTCCGTGACCCGGGACGATAGGAGAGCGTGAAGTTGAAGCGGGCGAAGAACAGGGACCAGCGAGCTTGACGTGGATTCAACCTCTTGGCGGTTCTAAGGTACAGTAGGTTCTTGTGATCTGTCCATATAAGGAAGGGCTGTTCGGCCCCTTCCAGCCAGTGACGCCATTCCTCCAATGCGAGTTTTACCGCTAGGAGTTCCTTGTCGCCGATGTCGTAATTCCTCTCCGCGGGGGTGAGACGGCGTGAGAAGAAGGCGCACGGCCGGAGTTTATTCAGGGGCCCGGACCGCTGGGAGAGAACCGCCCCAACTCCCGCATCAGACGCATCAACCTCAACAATAAACTGTTTTGAAGTGTCAGGATGGGTTAGAATGGGTGTGGACGTGAATAATCGCTTCAACTTAGCGAAGGCTGCGTGGGCTTCAGGGGACCATGTGAAAGGCACCTTGGGTGAGGTGAGTTGGGTGAGAGGCGCGGCCACCTGGCTGTAGTTCCGTATGAAGCGGCGATAAAAGTTCGCAAACCCCAGGAAGCTCTGAAGCTTCTTCCGTGACTCCGGAACCGGCCATTCCAATACCGCTTTAACCTTCACCGGGTCGGTCTTCACCTGCCCACCTGCGAGGATGTAGCCCAAGAAGGAAATGGATGAGACGTGGAACTCACATTTTTCCGCTTTGACATACAGTCTGTTTTCGAGCAGCTGTTGCAGCACGCTCCTCACATGGATGCGATGGTCCTCAAGCGTCCTGGAAAAAATCAGAATATCATCCCGGTACACAAAAACAAACATGTTCAGGAAATCCCGTAACACGTCGTTGACTAGGGCTTGAAAAACCGCCGGGGCGTTCGTTAACCCGAACGGCATCACCAGATATTC
>NW_024582432.1:2418641-2420601 GCF_018398535.1 Haplochromis burtoni
GCTCCCTGGAGTGAGTTAAAAACAGAACTAATGAGTGGGAGGGGATATTTGTTTTTGACGGTGACGTCGTTCAGCCCCCTGTAATCGATGCACGGGCGGAGCGTCCCGTCTTTCTTTCCCACGAAAAAAAACCCGCAGCCACGGGGGAGGATGACGGCCTAATACGTCCTGCAGCTAGCGACTCCTGGATGTAATTCTCCATGGTTTCTCTTTCGGGGCGAGACAGGTTATACAATCTGCTGGAGGGCAGCGATGCACCCGGGAGCAGCTCAATAGCACAGTCATATGGACGGTGAGGCGGGAGTGAGAGCGCCTCGTCTTTACTGAACACCTGCCAAAGATCGTGATAGTCGGAGGGCACGGAAGAGAGATCCGGTGCGGGTGGCGGGGCGGGACTCCGTTCCGCTGAGGCGGAGGGAACGGCTGACCTCAGGCAGTTCGCCAGACAAAACACACTCCAGCTCGCGATACTCTTTCCGGCCCAATCTATGTGTGGGTTATGTCTCTGTAGCCAGGGGTAGCCTAAGATAAGCGGGGTGTCAGGAGCGGGAAAAGTGAAAAAGGACAGCTGCTCTTGGTGGTTAACTGATGTGACTAACCGTACAGGCGCGGTTTGGTGAGTTATGTATGCAACCACTTGGTTGTTCAATGTGGACGCAGGGATGGGCGGTTCGAGTGGGGTAAGAGACACAGCTAACCTCTTAGCCAGCTTCTCATCCATAAGATTATGTTCCGCCCCGGAGTCCACCAACACGGGGCATGTAAAAGTCTGGTTAGGAGTCACAATAGTAAGGGACAGTAACAATCGGGGTCTACTAGTGCTTAGAGCGCTGCCCACCCGTATCCCCGGACTCACCGGTGGGCCGGGTCGTTTGGGCGGACCGGGCAAACCGATGCGGTGACCGGGCCTCCCACAGTACAGGCATTCTCCAGCCCGAAATCGGCGTTCCCTCTCCTCCGGAGACAGCCGAGAGCGTCCGATCTGCATGGGTTCGGGCGGGGGAGGCGACGGAGAGCGCGCACACGCAGCCGGGGGCGGAGAAACGTGGATCCCGGGGCGCAATGCGGAGCCCATAGGCTTAAGCCGCCGCTCAGCATCCCTCTCCCGCAAGCGTCTATCGATCCTACGGGCGAGGGATGCTAATTCTTCAAAGGATCTAGTTTCCTCGTGAAATGCTAGTTGGTCCTTCATCTGGTCGTTTAATGACCGCAAAAAAAACCCACGGAGGGCCGAATCGGGCCAACCTACGGCGACCGCTCGGGTATGGAAGTCAACTAGGTACTCCGCAAAACTGCGCCGCCCCTGACGGAGCCCCAGCAACTTCTGCGCGGCATCGTCCTCCGAAACTGGAGGGGAGAACGTAGCCTGGAACTCCTCCAGGAATTCATCGTATTCACATTCGCAAATGGGGTGAGAGTTTAAGTAAGCCTCAGCCCATGCTAGAGCACGCCCCCGTAACAATCCCACAAAGTGGGAGATCTTAGCGGCATCTGTGGGAAAAGCGTGAGGCGTGCGGCTGAAAAATAAGGAGCACTGGAAAAGGAACCCCCCACACAGGTCTAACTCCCCGTGGAAGGGTTCCAGCGACGGAGGCGAAACACTGCGGTGCACGGGGTCGGGCGGCCTGGTTTGCAGCTTATCCTGAGTGTCACTGAGCTCTTGGTAACGGTCTTGGAGAGACTGGAGCTGCTGATCGTGGCGACCGAGGATAGCGCCCTGTTTATTAATAGCGGAGCGGAGTGGATCTGCTGGGTCCATACTGGCCAGTCCGTACTGTCATGAACCTTCCGTGCGCAAGCTGGACCCAGAAGCAGAACACACACACCAGGGTAGGAGAGAATAAAGAAAGCAAATTTATTATAAATAAAGGTGTCCCGTGAGGGTAGCCGAAAAAACAACGTATGGAACTAGAAGAAACCGAGGGACTGGGGAGGTGAACTGCGCAGGGAACGCCGAGAG
>NW_024582433.1:0-35752 GCF_018398535.1 Haplochromis burtoni
TATATATATATATGATGTAGACACATCGCAGCGCTGCACTTTCTGGTAAAAAGTGTTCTAGTAAGCAAAGAAACATATAATTGTCTCCTGAAATAGACCATCTTCGAAATCAATTCCAGTAATTGTTGCAAAAAGTTCTAATACCAATGGATGAAGCAGGCATCAGGAGCGACATGGGAGGCTTTGTATTATCTAGACTGTGACCATCAGCTAACAGGAAGAGAAAGAGGATATGGAGCAAATGCATCACAGCAAGGAAGCAGAAAGTTAAAGCCCCGTTCACACAGGCCTAGAGACTGTTGACCTCCCAGAGAACCTCTGTGCATTCCCAAACGCTGACCAATGAAAACTTTAATTTTAGCACCTTACATATCTTCTGTGTTTCTAGTAGTTTCAGATAAAATGTCTACAACATATTACATTAAACTATTAATGCAATCTTGATAATAGCTCATCGAGACATGGCATTCCCCACATAGTGTCTGGCGTCCTCTATGATAATGTTTACCCTACCCCATTAATAGAATTAATTGCTTACTGTATGTTGTTGGCAACCTGCTATGTAAAGAAGTCCAATGCAAACAGCCCCTTTTGAACAAAACATATTATTCTAACTACAGCAGAACTGATTTTAAAATTATTAGTACCATATGTGCCCATGCTTTTTTATCCACATGCTCTCTTGTATAGACAATCTAAAAGCGTGCTATAAAATATCTATAAATACATCATTGTGTTCTCATGAGCTGCATGGTCTTCACTGCAAATGACATTAGGTAAAACAATCAATACCTACAATTTATTGATTTCTCATTGCAGCTCATTAAAGAGTCCTTTGTGCCACTGGGTTTATTAATAACATCTCATTCCTATGAGTTCTTAACAACAGGACTACAGAGCTTATCCAAATCTGGAGTAACTCTGACAAGTGTTACGTTATGGGTTCCCAGTGGGAGAACACATTACATCTAGATAACAACTCCCTAATTCAGATTCATACATGTCAAAGTACATGTCAATACTTGTTAGTGTTACTGAATACTAAAGAAAGATACTTGTTCAAAGCAACAGTTAATGGGCAAAGCTGACTACACAGAGTGAAAAAAATAAAATAAAATTCAGCTAAAATTCAGCCTGGTAGAAAATCTAATGCAGTAACAATAGTTCAAGCAATCCTGCAACAACTGCCAGCCATAAAGGCAACATTGAAAAAGTACTGTGAACAGACACCACAGAGTGCACCTTTTAAAAGCATTTATAAGCAGGAGAACTTAAGACTTTTATAGCAATAAATTTAAGGCAATGTTCTCAAGACTGAGAAGCTAGTTTGATTAAACATTTTGACATTATTAGCTTAACTTCATCTTATTATTTAAAAATTTTGATTTTCATGTTAACTTTAACCTATTTGTTACAATCACATTGTAGCTCATTCTAGTTTTAACATTCCATTTGGATCCTGCATGGTCTATTTTCATAGGTTTACTTTGATTTTTGTGATTCTGATTTTTATAAGTGCCATACAACTAAACGGTTCATTGTTATTCAGTGAGTACTTCATTTAATATCTTTTTAAAACCTATTTAAGGAGACCTCTTACACGCACATCTTGAATTTCATTCTACCGCTTATCTCGGGCACATTAAATCTCAAGTACAAGCTACCTCATTGAAGTGTACAGTGCCGGACGTGCTTTTCTTTTTCGCACGTTAGACGGGGTGACGTAGGTGACAGACTGCTTTGACAGTAATTAGATGTTTGATAGTTGTGGCAGGGTGACCAGAGGCAAAAGTGGCAAACAACCAGCTATTTCATTAGCTCTTCTAGAATGACTTTGACAAGTGCTTTGTTATTTTTTGGGTTTTTATTTATTTATTTATTTATTATTTAATATCAACAATGCAGTTTAACTACTACTACTTCCAATACGGACAGTTTACAGCTATTGCTAATTTCCAACCCTTGACCTCAGTTGGACTCTTACATCCACAGTTCACAGGCAGAATTTTACAGTGTAAGTATGTGTTGGTGTTGGTAAACCAAGGCACTTACTTATGTATAATACTATCCTCCTGGTCTAAACAGTGTTAGTGATCAACACATCTGCTACTCACAAAGTGCAGCGTCTTCCTTGTGCCATAGAGAAATCGGACAATATGGCAGCACATTAGAGTCTCCCAGCTTAAAATAGTTGTGCTCATGCTCTGGACAAAAATCACCTTAAAACTTTCCAGTTAACAATGAGGTTGTGTTTGCTTCGACGGACTGAATGTTTACACTAAGTTGCCCTCCTGGAAAACCATCTCTTGGAAACATTAATGTTTTCCTTGCTGATTAACAGAACAGAATTGCTGAAAGCTTTCTTTGTCTCATCTACATGCTGAGAACAGTGAAGCCTTGTACCCAAGACGCTAAAAGCATTTCCAGTGAATCAGCTGGTCATCACAACTGTATCGTTTGACCTAGAAAATCATGGAAAAAACGCCAAAGAATGCCCCCAAAACAAATAAATAAATAACAAAAAACCCCAACAAAAGTGCATGAAACAACTAACATCTGCCTCCCTGAGGTATTATGTCAGGGGTTATTATTAGTGAGGCTAAGTGGTTGGAAATTGGCACATATTGCTAGGTTTCGCTAGGAAGTGCAGTGACCCAGAAGTGTGAAAGGCTTAGCCTCCTCTGGCTAGAATGTAACCATACTGAGTCTCAACAGAGAAGAAAAGGGGGTATAGACGAGGATGGGCTACAATTGGCAGCATGAGGTAAACACTGAGAGGCTTTTACCTGAGCATTTTCTCTTTACACAAGGATGAGCAGGAAACATGTATGACACTTTGTAAATGGTCTGCTGCTTTTCAAAAACCCCAATCTGTCTCTCCCTAATTCTCAAAGCACCCAATGGGATGCAGCAGAGAGCTGGGGTGTGTCATTTCCTCACTTCCTCTGAAAGCAGCTTTAGATGTTGGGCTCACGTTGTGCTCCAGCAATGGGTATCAGACATGCAGTTATTAATGTGCATAAGAGGAAAACAAAATTTGGAAAAGACACAAAAATCTGTCACGTGTAATGTCTTGACTTGACCGCGCCGGCCACATGAACAGCCGCACATGGACACCCTCATGCACGCATCACACACCAGCTTGATCGATGTGTTTTGCCATAAGAGAGCTGTGTGTGATGGGAAGCTTGCAGGGGAGGTTGGGTCAGTGCGTTGCTTGCTTGCTTTCTGCCCTTCTGAGTATTCTCATCTTCTATCCAGCACTGGCAGCAGCAGAAGCCTGCATTTGGATTTGGGGGGGGGGAGTTCACTATTATACGCTGTGCAGCTTCACTGCTGCAGAACAAAGGGGCTTTCTGGAGAAAACGGTAAAGTAATGTTCTGTTAATTTAGCAAGTTTTGCATAAGTAGTATGGAGCAAACTCCTCTGAAGTTTATTTAAAGAAATTATTACTGTTATTACAGGGAGACTCTTATTTAGGATTTAAATAAATACTTATGAGCAGTAATTGAATTAGGACAGATGCATACCATGTCAGCAAGGAGCACTACGTGAAGCAGACAATGCAAGTTCAGCAGTGACATTGATTAGATGTGCATGCAATTTATGTGACTTGAGCCTTTCATATGAAACAATGCTTTGATGCCTAATGTGGGGAAGTAAGTGGTCATTTTAAGTTCCTTTGACGCACAAAGGCTTTGCTGAGAGGATAGCAAGAGCTCAACATGTTGGTTTCGTACAGTGAATGTCTATGTGTACTCCACCCACTCTGTGGCATGTCTATGTGTACTCCACCCACTCTGTGGCATGTCTATGTGTGTGATCATGGTTAATAGCACAAAAGAAAATTCAGCTCCATCATTTCAAAAACACAAACACATTTAGTGGATTTTAAAAGGTGTGCAAAAAAAACAACATTGCAAAGACAATTTATGCAATATCAATAAGACTCAGCACAGCTGTGACTGATTAAATATCGTGCTATCACGTAGCTTAATTTTCAATGAGTCAGACTCATTGTTCTTGTTCTTAAACAATCAAATTATTAATGCAGTAAAGTGTCAGATTTACTGGTAGCTAACTTCTTCTTATTCTGAAGATGTAGTTAATATTACATGGTATTAACTCCAACATATTAACAAAACATAACCCTGTTTAATCAGAAATTCCTGGACTTCATCTATGCCATCTGTGTAATAAACATTTCTTATTTACAGAAAAAACTATAATTTGACATTTAAACAAAATGCTGTTATGCTTCCATAAACCTCAGCTCCCAAAGAGACATCAATTTTGAAATATGTGTCTTGAGAATGACCGGATTTATGAAAGCTCTGAACTGTATAAAAGATTTTTGTGGTGCATATATATTAACAGACATGAGTTCTTATTCCACTGCATAGGGAAGCGTGTGCTTCCCAACACTGAGGAGACACTGAGCTAATGGTCAATTTCTCCTGTCATTAAATCTTAAATCAAAGAAATTAAGAAATTTAAAGAGGATTAAAAAGTTTCACAATGTACAAAGAAAACAAAATCAGAGCAACCTGAACAAAATAAAGCGAGATGCCAGATGTAAATTTTTAGTGTCTGATTTCTTACCCCATCCAATGATGTCAACCTCAGATCCTTCTGTAAACTTGTATACATCTGCTCAGTAACCCTGAGAAAGAAAAGCTCCCCTCACTATTTTTTTTGTTTGTTTTTTGAGCAGCATTGTTGGTAATACACATGGCCCCATGATATACCCATAAGATTAAAAGTGTACAGACATGCTCTCTAAAGTAGTTTTCAAATGTGCTTTCAGCTCTGAGCTTTTCTATAGATTAACTAACAAAGATGCATGCGGGAAAGCAGCTAGATTATAGAGTTTTTAATCTAGATACTTAGTGCACTGGTTTTACCCAGTGTCACAACACAACTCTCCTAAACAGTTTTCAGTGGGAATGCAGCTGGTGCTAACTACTCCCTACTGCGTGCTAAATGTAAGAAACGACAGCTATGAACAGGAAGTGTGAAAACATTTAAAGCTACCCCCAAATCAGTGTAGCTTTAAGCTATATGCTAACACCTGCTGTTTACAAAATCAACTTGCACATACACTGATGTTCAGCAATTATTGCAGTGATCTTTACCTTACAATATAAAGTGTCTAGAGGCCACTGTTGTTGTGATTTGGTGCTTTATAAATAAAACTGATCTAGACTGAAAAACTGAATTTACCATCACAGTTTACTGCAGTGTTTTTAAAATGAGGGATCTAATTTTAAAAGAAATTAAAAAGGGATTCAAGTTGACTATTATTTTTTAATTGACATAAAACAGTCACTCGAAATCATTCAGGACCATTATAGTCAGAAGAATTATAGTATGTGGAAAACCAAGAGCAGCAGCATATAACAAAGCAGGCAGATGACAGATCGTGTTGTCGTGTTGACTAAATAAGACTCGGCATGAAAGGAAGAGCAGGGTCTGAGGTGAGTCACGAAGCTGGCTGGAGATGTGCAATAGTTTTGAGCAGCCTAAACAGCATGTGAGATGGATGTGGGCTGCCATTGGGATCAGCTGACATGAAGAACTGAGGCTGAGGATGATTTCATGGCCTGATCAAACTCTAAGCTCAATTTGTAAAAGTATGTGGACAATTTAATCCACAAAAATCAAATGCAGTGAACAGAAACAGTAACTAAGTAAAGTGTTGCAGTCTTGCAGTCTGTTTTCAGCCTCTCATGCAGTATTATAGTTGTTGATCATAATATTTTTATTTTGGGGGAGTTAAGCAGCTCAAAGCTGAATATTGTGTGTATGTCTGAAAAAAACCGTTGTGCACAAAGATCCACTGATGCTGACGTCTGTGTGGTTGAAGTCACAGAAATGGACGTGGAGCGTGGCTTCTATCAGCTGGTGGAGGTCCAGGACCACGTTCACTACATCTTTGCTTTCGTTGTTTCTGTGATTGGAACGGTGGGCGTTACCGGGAACGCCTTGGTCATGTATGCCTTTTACTGGTAAGCCACCCTACACATGGAAATGATCATGGGAACAAATATGCTTATCTTTTAGAGCTGCATCTTTGCGGACCTGAAAATAAGTTTGGAATATTTTAATATTTGATAAATTTTTTTGTGTTCTATAAAATATGTGTCTTATTTACTTTTCACACGGCACCCTGAGTGTTTTTAAATTGTGGTTACACAAAAAATGTGATGGACGGATGAATTTTCTGCTATTCATTGGGATTTGATGATGCTCATAACATTTCAAATAATTTCAGTGAGCCATTTGAGGTGGCTCTATTCTGAGCCCTGGCTGACTGACCAAGCTCCTCATCCTGTCTGTAAGGGAGAGGCCAGACAGAGGAAGGTCATTTCTGTCAATTACGTATATCAGGGTGGGATTGTAGATCAACTGGTATATTTAAGTCTTTGCTTTCAGATTTCTCTTTACCACAGCTGCCCAGTACAGCATTCGCATTACTGCAGATGTAGACTGTACCAATCTGTTAGAATTCAGTTCTATTCAATTCACTTTTATTTATTTAGCCACAATTTCCAACAACAGTCACATCAAGGTGCTTAATATTGTAAAGCAAAGACCCTAAAATAATATAGACAAACCCCAACAATGATGGGAATCCCCAAGCAGCCTAAATCTATTGCAGCATAACTAAGGGAGGATTCAGTGTCACCTGATCCAGCCCTAACTATAAACTTTGTCAAAAAGGAAAGTTTGAAGCCTAATCTTAAAAGTAATGTGGGAGCTGGTTCAACAGAAGATGGGCCAGAAAACTGAAGGTGCTTCCTTCCATTCTACTTTTAAATATGCTCATTGCACCAGAACCCTACAGACCCTCCTGGAGGCGGTGGATCCACAGGAGGACAAGGCCACAGTGTGCAAATTTTCTCAAGCATCTTCAATCTCCAGTTCTAGCATCCCTGTTTTGAAGTTCGCTCAGGCCAGATACTGAGCCTGAAGTACCCTCTGATACGTCCATCTTTATGTGTGTGGGTGTGTGAGCATTAAAAAATATATCTGTGGATGCAGGTTGCAGTGAAAAAAAGACATCGAGATTAAAGTGTTGTTAGATGAGTTATGAGTTAGCCAGTATAACAAATATCTGGGCAGCACAGTGGCGCTTTAGTAACCTTAAAGCAAGTTCTAGATTTGAACCCGTCCAAAGACATGCTTGTCAGGTTTTGATTTTGTGATTACTGTGCAGCTACAGCTATCATTTAAGCACTAGATAACATGTAGCATATAGTCCATTACAATTGTTGTATTTTACTTGAAATAAAGAAGCTGTGGAGAAGTTTTTTAATGTATAAATGTTACTTACTTATAGTCAAAAATCACAAAAATCATGTGGAAAACCTCTGAAATATATACAAGTGGTTGAAATTCTAATGACAAAAGCGAAAATATTATTTTCCATTGAAGAAAAGTTTGTTTTTGTTTGCATATTCTTAGTTTTATAAAGTTAAACTTCTGAATCAGGCAAAATTGTAACTGGTGCATCTCTAGTTATGACAGATAAAATAAAATATAATTACATCCTATTAACATGTAATGTAGTTAACAATAAAATGTATTAATAATAATAATGCAAGTGACTTTTAACGAATACTTACATGTGGTAACTGATTGATTTAGTCCTTAGGCTGTAACAAGGTCATCATTAAAAAAATCAATTGTTATTGAAGCTGTGCTAGCATTTCATCTAAAATGTATTTGACACTGTTATTTGGTGTTATTAGTACTTTGTAATTCCTTTGTTGAGTGGGACTATAACATACAAACTATTGGATGAACACTGAATTGACCATGTCTACAAACAACTCCAGGGCAAACAAAAGCTCTCATCATGACCCTGCCGGTCATGTTACAATGAAGAGTAGTGTGACAGTAAAACTGGTTTGTGGGATACTAATCGCTTTTAATGTGTTTCAGCAACAAGAAGCTGCGGACGCCCCCCAACTTCTTCATCATTAACCTGGCAGTCAGTGACTTCCTCATGGCAATTACACAATCACCCATCTTCTTTGTCAATTCCCTTTACAAGGGTTGGATTTTTGGAGAAACAGGTATTTTCCTACATCCAAGGTTTTGCATATCAGAGGATAATACAAATAATTATATCAGGTCTTAGAATGAGATAAATAGAACCTGACAACAAAATGTGAGCCGGCATGAAGAAGCAGTGTGTGAAAGGCTATGATATCCCCGTGACTCAGTAGCTCATGCAACCAACAATAACTTAAAGTAGTAGTTTTCAGTATCAGTGTTTTTCTGTATATCTTTCTGGAGGAATTTTGGCCCACTCTTCTTCACAATGTTGCTTTAGTTCACTGAGGTTTCTGGGCATTTGTTTATGTGCAGCTCTCTTAAGGTCCCACCACAGCATTTCAGGCAGACTGAGGTCTGGGCTTTGACTGGGTCATGGGAACTCCTTGATTCTTTTTTAGGCATGCTGCTGTACATTTAATCATTCGCTGATGTGCTCGGGATCATTGTCGGCATGACACAATTTCTGCCAAGCTTTAGCTTCATACTTGACTCTAGAACACTTTGGTTAACAGAGGAGTTCGTGGTTGGCTCAGTGAGTGCAAGGTTCCCAGGTCCTGTGGCTGCAAAACAAGCCCAAATCATCACTTCTCCACCACCACAGCTGGTATGAGGATTATGCTAATTTGCTGTGTTTAGCTTTTACTGATCATTGTGACCAAACACTTTGGTCGTGTCTCTCCAAAGGACATTGTTCCACAAGTCTTGCGGTTTGTTCAGATTCAACAGGGGAAGACACACAGACTCGAAACCAGGAGGCTTGTACTGGCAATCCTTCCGAATAAGTCTCGCTTGTTCAGTCTTTTTCTAATTGTATTGTCATGAACTTTAACATTTAATGTTCTAACTGAGGCCTACATAGTTAGAAATGTAGTTCATGAGATATTTGCGAATTCTGCAAGCATTGCATGGCCTAACCTTGGGGCAATGTCGGGTTCTGGGAAGATTGTGGGAAACCTGAATGCTGCAGACCAGCAAATTATCACAAACTTGTGGTTTTATAGAGGTGCTCACATTTGCTGATGAGCAGCTAATCAAGTTCATGTGATTAACAGTGCCTGGCTGATACTTTCCCTTTTAGTTCATATCGAAGCAACAAGGATGTGCTTAGTATTTCACACACTGCATTTTCTGTTTCAGTTCTGCATTTTGGCTTAGTTTCTTATTAAATAAATGATGTCCTTGCAGCTTATATGAGGTTGTATCTACCTAATGATAAGGATCAGATTGTATTTATTATGTCCTGATATGTAAAACCTTAGAGTTGTGCTTTTCATTTTACCATGACTGTATAAATAATTTACATTTAATATTAAATATCTTTATCCTTTACACATATTTCTACGTAAACGTTGTTCATATTGTAATCATATTGAAATCTCTTATTGAGCTACATATCATAACTTAATTTTAACTGCTGTAACGAAGACATTTCCCAACCAATGGATAAATAAAGTATGCGCTTTCTTACTTTATATAGCACCTTTTTTAGTTAGAATCTGTTGATGGTGGAACAATGTTTAGTGGAGATGTGTTCACCAGTCTAACAGAGAACAAAAATAAATAAATAAATAAATAAATGCGTACTTTTTTCCTTTCCCCCTGCAGGATGTAAAATATATGCCTTCTGTGGTGCTTTATTTGGAATCGCCTCAATGATAAACCTTCTGGCCATCTCTATAGACCGCTATGTTGTTATCACCAAACCTCTGCAGGCATTACAATGGACCTCCGCGAGACGCACTTACCTCATTATTGCCCTCGTGTGGCTATATTCATTAGCCTGGAGCCTCGCACCACTCTTAGGATGGAGTAAGTGACTTCATTTTTCCCTCCTTACCAATTTTTAAGTAAGCGTCCACCTTATCATACTTTTTTTTCTCTAAAGGTTCATATATACCAGAAGGTCTGATGACCTCGTGCACATGGGACTATGTGACCTCCACTCCAGCCAATAAAAGTTACACTTTGATGTTGTGCTGCTTCGTATTCTTCATCCCTCTTGGCATTATATCCTACTGTTACCTCTGCATGTTCCTAGCAATTCGCCAAGCAAGCAGGTACATCTAGATAAAAAGATTTATAATATTCAATATTATAAATATTACTTTTTTTCTGAATATGCATAATTTAATATTGTTTTTAGGAAGTCATTTTAATACATGTTTGCTGGAAGTCCCATTCTGGCCGCTTGCATGTAAGCCAGTAAAAAAAAGGGGGGGAAAAATACCTTTTCCAATAAACAGTACTCACCTTTATGGCGACTACTGCAAGAAGTGATGAAAGTCGGGTTTTTGGCTACAACCCAGGGACCAAGCATCAGTTTTTAGTGGACTAAACTCAAGTTTTTAAGTCTGAGGTCATCAGGGCAGGATCATGCATCTCAATGTTTCTGTACATAGTCAATTTGTTCTATAGGACAATTAGTGCAGTTCTACTGCAAGCTCGTGAGACATCTAACTAATAACCTTTCCCTTTGACTGCCTGGGCTGTAAAGCATTCCAGCACATGCCTGCTTCAGCATAATTTAAAAGGAGATTTGCGGCCATCAACATAATTCAGATCATAGGGTCGGTGCACACTGTAAATGCTCACATGCACCTGGTCAGTTTGGGACTTCAATTTAAACTAAGTGTATGCATGTGCAATGATGTTTAAAAAGGTGGTAAATGTCAAAGTGAGATCCCAGTTTCTCAGTAGATCGCTGTATGTGCTGCTTTTAAAGATCCCCTTACCCACACCTCTGGCCTTCATTTCACCCTCTAAAGTCTTATAATTTGTTACTGACCACAAAATTCTTTGTCTTCTTATAGAGATGTGGAGCAGTTGGGCAATCAAGTGAGAAAGTCAACACTGATCCAACAGCACTCCATCAAAACTGAATGGAAGCTAGCCAAGATCGCTTTTGTGGTCATCATAGTGTTTGTGCTTTCTTGGTCCCCCTATGCATGTGTCACCCTCATAGCATGGGCTGGGTAAATATGATATGTTAGCACTTAATGCTAGGATATGTAAAAATAGCTTGGTAGACCCTGGTTTGCAGGGAGTTGCAGGTAGTAGAACACCCTTACTTAAAGCATTTCAAGCTACAGTATAAGTATGATCATCTCTTATCATGTTTCATCTCTGTCCATCAGATATGGAGGCATTCTCAGCCCTTATTCCAAAGCCGTCCCAGCTGTTATAGCCAAGTCATCAGCCATATACAATCCTGTAATCTATGCCATAATTCACTCAAAATACAGGTAACTGTGATCATCTAATTAACTGACAAACTAATTCTGAAATGTAATGGCACAATTTGTTAAAAGATCATGTTTTTTTTTTTCAACAGGATCACCCTTGCAGAAAAAGTACCTTGCTTGCACTTCCTAGCCCATGCTCGCAGGAAAGACTGCATATCAGTATCGCTCAGCGAATCCTCCTTAAGGGACTCCGTGCTGAGTAGACAGTCATCAGACTCCAAGCTGCACATAGTTTCCTCCATTACAACAACTGACACGGTGAGTACTGGATGCTGCACTAGTCTTTGAAAGTGAGAAAAATCCTGAGCATGTTAACCGTTTACAGCAGTATACAATTACCGTCCCATTCATATAACGTGGGTTTAGTTAGATATGTCAGTAGTTGTAGTAGTTTTACCACAAGAGCAGTTGCATGTTGTAAATATGCAGATGTAAATTCTTACCTTGATATACATACGTGTCTTGTAGCATGTTTGGAATGATGTGGAGCTGAATCCTATTGATCAGAGTCATACTTTGGGATCCAGCTATTCCCTTGGAACTCTGCGGGATAGAGAGTGTCAGTCATTGACTAAACACACAAAAAGAAAGAAAAGCCGAAGCCAGGAACAGCTAAGGTAGGCCCTAATCATTTTAACTGTTGATTTCCAATTCATATTACTGGCAAGTCAAACGCTTTGAAGATAAAACATGTCTTTCCCACAAAACACTTACATTTATATTTCATTTTAATTCTCAGAGCAAGGTTCAGTGAACAGTTGTGATCACAATCTATTGACTGAGTCAGTTAAAAGACTTCTATTGCATATTGGAAGGAAGAGGAATACGGACAATCTGGAATCAGCCAAAGAAATGTAAAGATGGGTATGATATGAGTTTAGACAAGAAGAAAAAAAAGCACAAAAAATATGAAGTCCTCATCCAGCCACACTTTGGATAAATGTCGAGCAAGAAAAATCCAGTGTAATCTTCACACTCAATTTCAAAGACTGATGTTTGGAGGAAGGCTGTTTTGAGAAAAATAAATGGAGTTACACAAAGCAGACAGAGAGAACTGTGAATTGACTTATGGTTCAGCAACACTAGCGTAAAAATAGGATGTCAAACTTCTTGCAACTAACTTGCAAAACGCAACAGTTACCCAGTAACTGCAAAGCAAAGAAACAATTGCAAGTAGTTACAGTCACTAACTAGTCAACCAGAGGTTGAGTGCTTAACAGTGTTAACCTCTGGGCATCCAGTTTCGACCACAAGGCGATTACACAGGTCACATTGTAGGAGGAACCTGTCTCCAAACAACTGTGGTCTGACTTGAATTGACTGCAATCACCAAGGTTTGCAAATAACTGCCGTGTCATTTATAAATGCAAACAGATCGCCAACGTGCTGCAATCAAGTCTGTGCTGATGAGCACAACTTGTATGTGATGCGTTTTTTTGCAACAGTGGACAGCGACTAAAATGGGTGCCAAATGGTTGTATTCTGGCTATTTTCCAATAACAAAGTTGCAGAGCACCAAAGACATTTTGCAGTTAAATTACAGTCACAATTTTGCAACCATGTTCAGTTAATTAATGTGCGAAGATTTCTTTCAAAAACACTAGCTTGTTAAATGTTAAAGAGATGCACCAATCCAGCGCTTGGATCAGATATTTGTCCGATCACGATTCAAAAAGCTGGAGCAGAAATAAGTGGCACGATTCAATTGATTTGATTTGATTTGATTTGATTCAGTGTTGTACTGCCATAACCATGCCACTACTCAATAGCAGGCCAGAGGTTGCTAGCGGTTGCAGCAACATGTTTTCTTTGTATGTTTGCACTATTTCTTGACAAAATGTGGTCAAGTGAAATACCACAATTGTAGGTCTTTGACATCGTTGCTTTCCCTGTTGGCGTCTCTCTGTCTCTTGCTTTCACATTATATTCAATGTAACACTCGTTGGGTAGCTTTCATTGCAGGCTTAGTCACTTAATATTATCTCAGCCTCTTGCCAGCTCCACTCCACAACTGACACACAAGTGCACAGTTAGAGCAAGAAAATGAGAACCTTGTGCAACTCTGAATAACAGCAGCATATAACAATGCCTCTCACACTAAGCTAAAATAAGACAAGACCATATATGTAAAAACAAACAAACAAACAAACAAACAAAACAAAAAAACTTACTTTGTTTCCCATTGCCATTTAATAAGCTGTTAATATATGCATTACATTACATTTAGAGCCAGGATATATCATTTTAATAAAAAATTTAATAATATTTCTCAATCTCTTTCTCAGAGTGAGTAATACAGCTTGTCAATTTAACATCAGCATCAGATATTTGGTATATTTGGCATCAGTAGATATCCAAAGCCACTGTGCTGGTATTGTATTCAAACTGGGAAAACGCTGGATAGGTGCATAGTTAAGGATCTTCTTTGTCTGCATGTGTGTGTTTGTGTGTGCGCGTGTATGTGTGTGTGTGTCCGAGGACTTGTTTATTATCATCTTGTTGTAAGGACACTGAGAATTCTCTTTTTAAAACAGCACTGAATGAGGAAGCTAATTGTATCCATTTGTTTACATTATAACTAAGGCTACATGTATTTATATGCCTCAGTAAAATATGATCACTGCTGTATTTCATGTAAAAGTCTGTTCTATATTGTATTATTTAGAAGGTTAAATATATTTGTTTATAACAAGTGTTGCTCATCGATGAACTGATTTGATTGCATTAAAGACACTGAATAACAAGAATACACTTTGTATTTGTTGACACGTGCTCTAAGTTTTTGTGATCCCGCAGATTAGGATTTTTACAACCTAAGACTGGGAAGACAGTGACACGGTTAGTCTGCAACTCAACATTTATCTGAAACAGAAAGCATTCTGATCCAACTTGGATCACAGTCAGATCAAAATGTTTTTGTACTGCTTTTATTCACTGGAAGTATTTTGGGAACTATTTTTATTATGAAGCATTGTGCAAGTCAAAGTATGTGAATTTATGTGCAAAAGACACAACAAACGCACCGTTTTGTCAGTACGTGTTCTCGGGCATAGAACTGTCACAATCACTGACATGCATCGAGTCTTTGTTCACATACTTATGTGTGTATTTGCTGCCATAAATAAAGGTTTCCATATGCTCTTTTGCAAATGATTTTCAGTATCTTTATTTTAATCTAAAGCAAAAATACATCCAAAATAAATCAGTTCTACTATTTTACTTTAAATCGATTTATTACTGAAGAATTTTTCTTTTTTTTTTGCATATAACAGTCGACACTTTTGCATATAATGCATGAGAGCGAGAGGAAGCAGACATTCAGAGCAGGTAGAAAGGTAATTACTTTTAACAGTTTTCTGCTTCCTCCAGCTGAAAAGTAACAACTCCCTGATTCATTCAATTACAGTTAGAGATATAGCGGCGCAGTACACTAGACCTTTTAATCCTCCAAGATATGGCTGACGTGAAGAAATGTAACAGTTAGCGCCCCGGTGTTCAAAAAATTCACACTGCCACAAAAATGACTGATTACAAAATACACTGGATAAAGGTATCACCTGCCCTTTCACCAGGATGCTGGGAAATAAAGGCTACATCCTACATTTATTACATTACTGGACTACTGTCTCAAACTTATCTCCCTAACAGGTTTGTGTCAGTAAATAAATGAGTGGTTTTGTAATTATTGCGTTTTGTGTGATTTTTTTTCCTGTGATGTCATCAGCTGTGTGTTATCCTTAAACTCCTACCCTAAAATCCAAGCATGAGATGACATGCAGTTTCACAGGATGTGAAGATTAAAGCTTTGCCTCTAGAAATGGTAACATAGATGTGTATCTAACCAAATATTACAGTATAAAAATAAAATACTGCAATCTAAATCATATTGTAATCTGTTTCATGCTTATCAAAAGTAAGATCAAGATTACAATAGGTAATTTTTATTTGTGCTAAAAACGTGAGACACATACAATGATAGACATGCATACTGTAGGCTTGTGAAACAGTAATCGGATCATTGTGGATAACAAAATAAAATACTGGCACACTTCTGTCCTGTCTGAAACTTTAGCTCTGGGTATACTGATACTAACTGCTTAAGGGCCTTTAAGTAACAAACAAGTATAGGTCTAGGCAAATCCCTTCTGCTTTCATTTTCAAATGACATTGCACCCTCTGAAATAGATTTCTACCCTGGTATTTCACGTGGTATCTTCAGTCAAAGTCCACAGTGCCTGTGGATGTGAAGCATTTTTCTGACCACTAGAGGGCACACTAACACTAAAACCTAAACCACTGCCATATTACAGCAGCCACATGATAACAAAAATCTAATTTATAAATGAGAAAAGGCTTTATTGGTTATACAATCCAAATCAATGCAAAAAGAGGCCTTAAATTCACACAAAGGAATTTGTGTGGGCTTCCTCTGTGAATATTTTACATGTATTTTACATGTACTTTGAATTTTAAACATTAATGCAGTTTTTTTTTTAAAATTCCCACCACAAATGCAAAGCAGGGAACACTGATGTCTCCGCTGATAATTCAAAATGTATTACAGCATGTCTGACCTGCACACTGGTACGCCACACGTTAGTGGAAAACATGATGACATCGCTCAGTGATGCAACAGGGGAAGTCAGTGCCCTGTCAGATGCTTAAATATTTCTTTCATAAGATCATGCAAAAGTATCAGCCTCATACCTTCCAGTAACCACTGACAATCAGCTACTGCTGAATGACTAACTTTCCTTGGCTCAAAAATGCCAGTGAGACTATTTTAACTTCTTCATTTTTGCTGCAGGCCTAAATCTACTGCTGTGCGACACTGCAAAGTTTGGCATTAATCTAATACCAAGTAAATACAGGGGCAGTATTGCTGATACCAATACTGATACAGATACAAAGGCAGTTTATAGGGGAGCTTGTCATGACTTGTGACATGACTCACTGTTCATTTGCAATTCCTGAACACATTTTAATTATCATTTTTTAATATTACACAATAATTAGTTAACACAACAAAACACACCTTTTAGCTTTTCATGTATTTTTTTTTCTCTGTAATGTAAATGTATCTGTCTCCAAAACACTTTGGATCAACTTCTTTTGTTTAAGTGTGTTACAGGCTATACATAAAATAGGCATAACGGTAAACACAAAAAGACATTTCACGAAGTGAAAGTTTGAGGTTCTTCTTTTTCATTCCTAAAAAGAAAAGTAATTTAACACAATTCAACGGGCTACACACATTACTGAATTTAAATGACAGAAACAAAGTATTGATTCTGTCAATATCAATCTGGTATCGATACTATTGATATTTTGATAGCATTCACTTGTGACTAAATCCACCACAGAGGTAAAATGATTGTTAATTAGACCGTTACATCAGGCAAAATGTTAACAGGTTGTAAATGAACCAATTTAAGAAGCTATGGACACAAATTTAAGTGATACTATTATTTTGGGTCCTTTTTTAAAAAAAAAATGAATTCATTTTTTAAGCTTTCATACAACACAAGCTAGATACTGTCTATTTGTCAAAAGTGACTAAAAACAAAACAAAACAAACAAACAAAAAAACTGTGAAGATGGAACAGTTTGGGGTTTTTGTGGTTGTAGTAGGCTCTTTCACGAGTTTTAACTCTGTTGTAACTGTAGAGGTGGAGGATTTGATCTAAATATCGATAGTGTCAATACCAGCGTTGGTACTGGTATCGGACAGGATCAATACTTACTTAGGATCGATACTTAGCTTCTAGGAAGTTTCTAGGAAGTTCAGTATGTAGCTCACTGAAAAGTCTAAAACTTTTTGTGTTGACTGTTCTATCTAATTTATTTATAGCCACTTAAACAACAGAAGTTGAGCCAAAGTGCTTTAGAGACAGACACGTTTACATTCCAGGGAGAAAAAAAGAAACATTTCAAAATACATAAAAAGAAAAACCCCTGAAAAGCCTCTTGTCTTAAGTCGTGGTCATTAAAATGTGTTCAGAACTTGTGACGATTCATGTCATAAATCATGACGCACTACATAAGCTGCTTTTTTACGGTATTGGTAATAGTATTGGTGACACCGGCCCTGTATTTACTTGGTATCAGCACCGAGTTTTGCAGTATCGCATACCACCAGTTATCAAGTGTGCACTTGCAGTCTCATCCACTGTGCTTTTTATTCACCGCCACTCACCTGCACTGCCCCAGCACTAAACAAGCCCACGCCTGCAGGCAGCCGCGTCGCCCCCAGTGAACCGCCTGGCGCGCTAAAGCCCTCCTACCCGGTAGCCACATAGGTTTGGCTTTAACGCGGAAGTTTCAGTTCCGCTCAGTCCAGTTGTTCAAAGCTGAGAAGGGACTAAACACACTGCTGCTTCTCTCTCACCACCAAACCCGGCTCCACACAGCAAGGTGAGTTCTGCGCGGCACATCTCGCCAGTTTTCCTAGTAACAATTCAGAGAAAGCTACGCTCGCTATTTTACAGCTTCATGTTTCCGTTACAAAGCATTTCCAAGAAGAATAACCGTATTTAAATTTTCAGTCCTGCAAACGGAGTAACGCATTTGTTTTACCCAGTTTGCGTGAGAACGGTTTCAAGCAGGCTAAAAGTCCATGTGGAAATATTCACCATTATATTAAACATGTGCTTTATTGTGTCTGAGAGCTGCTAAGAGACTTTTGGTTCGGCTTCATTTCGCTTCTCTTACCTCCTTCAGAGGGGACACATGGGTGCAAACAACCGTAGCTGTTACTACTAGTGCACTCATCGCGCACTGTGAGGCAGCACGCTAAATTAAAAGGGTGCATGTTGAAAAGCAGGCTAGAATGTTGCATGTTTGATAAGAAGTAGCTTTTAATTTTGACATTGTCATTTATTTATGCAAAATGCAATCATTTGAGTATGAACAATTTCATGTGATCACCATTGCCTGGGTGTGACAATGCAAACATACTCAAATTAAGTGAGTCAACATATCTTGCAGTAACTGCACAGGACAAGCGTTTGACGTGCAGACCGTTTAAAGTTTCCTTCTTCAGACCGCGTTACCTGGAGATCACATGTAGGAAACCAGACTTGACACAGCTGTAGTTTGACATGCTGGGAAAGCAGTTTGTGAATGCTATTTACATTCAATGTGTGTGATTCGTAACTGAGACTGCTTTCCTACCATGAATGGAATTTTCATTTTGAGCTTTTTATTTTGAAGCCTCTGCCATGTTTTTTTTTTCTTTTTAAATCTTGCTACAAGCAGGAACTGATGTTTGGAGTTACATATAGATCTAAATGTAAGTCAAAGTGTGATTTGGCTCACAGGTTTTGTGAGGCCACATGTGCAGTAACATACAAGTTTTACTGTTTAATGTAAATCCAGGAACCTTTGAGTTCAGACTGTGTGGTTAAGATCCAGGAAGTTAAATGACATCTAAGTACATTCAATTGCCTGAGCCATAACTTGATAGCGTGATTGTGCTGAAATGTTTATCAGACCGAAAGCAGCATTGTGATAGGAACTTGAACGATTTAAAAAAAAAAAAGGCTCAAATTTGTCCCCTAACCAGTTTAGAGAAGGTTTGACGTTAGTCTTGTTAATACTTTCTCATGCCTAACTCAATTGCTTTTCTATGAAGACATTAAAAGGTGTGTCTGCTCATGTCTATGCATGATATCACTGCAGATTGCAAAACAAGCAGCAACATGAGATGAGCGTAATGTTTGTTCTCTCCATATTAGGTAATGTGACTTCAGTCAGCGTGAACCAGTTTTGCAGTATTTTTGCTTTCTTGAGACTCCTGAAAACTCACACTGAATGAATAAGTTAAACGACTGAGAAACTTCAGGCCTGCGTGTGTGCATGTGTGTTGCCAAGACATCATTTTCTGGGTCAAAGATCTTCCCGTAGCACAGACGGTATTTGTTTGTTGTGTCCTGTCACTATCCATAAAATGATTTCTTTGTCAGCGTTGGAGGTTTAGCGAAGTGAACTCAAGTGGGATAGTAAACAAAGCTTCTGGCAGTGTCAAAGGTGTGGTTGAGTTCCTTATTTTGAGGTTAGGAAGCTAGACGCTTTCATGTTCTTGTTTTTGGAGCTCTGTTGGTTTGTGTAGCTCTGCTGCGTTACAATAAATTGTTAAAGAATAAGACAAACATTTGTATTTGTGCTGAAAGAATGATTTATTAGAATATTTATCAAATATGTTTCTCATGTGACGCTGTACTTTGATGAGCTGAATTGGGTGAATGCAGTTTATGGAGTTTATATTTAGGAAGGGATTTTTCATTTTAGCCAAAAATACACTTCCTGGCTCACAACTCAGCCTTAGGTCACCCTGAGCAGGCAGACAGCTGTTTTCAATCAGTTTGAGTCTTAATATAGACTTGCATATTTTTCCTGTTGATTAGTTTGGCGTGATAATATTATTATTATGTTCTACAAATAACAGAGCTATGGCCACATACCCAAAAAGTGGATGGATGGATGGATGGATATAGTAAAACTCAATTCACGTACCTTTAATTTCTCACAGTTGCCACTACAGCAATGACTACGAGTGTGTTTTAATAAGTTCACCAAGTTGACAGTCAATGTTTTTCATTGTCATGTAAAAATGTAGCCTAATGTTTTGTAAAAACACAACCCAGTCATATATTTTAGAAGAAAAATTACATTTAGAACGGCGTTAAAAGAGGTTAAAATGCCGTTTTTTCTTTCAAGTCACCCTGTTTATCTCATGGAGGTTTTGTGACAGCTTGACTTACCTGTCCTAAATACTGCATACTACTGCTGTGTGTGTGCTTTGTGCTATTCAGGTGTTCACCTTCTCCATATCACTTTCACACATGATTTTAAGGCTCCCACCCCTCCCAAAGGTCTTTTGTGTCCTCTTCTTTTAAGGGCTCGTTCCCCTCTGGGCGTGATGATGAGATGATGTGCGCAGGCCAACACTCTGATCTGATTTATGTCTAGTACAACTAACCAGGTGATGGGTTCTAACAGGTGCTGCTTTGGCCCTTAGGGAACTTGTAATGGTAGCATGAATTATGACACCAAAAAGGCATAGCTCTGGGATGACAAGGCATTATTATTCATGAAATACCCATTGGGGAAAAAATGCAAAAAATGTGAGAATTTTTTTTTTTTTATGCCTCTTTTTCATGCCAGGCAATGAAATTGTACACAGTACGAGTTACATTCTCTGATGTGTTTCAGCTGCCAGGTTATGTCCTTAAAGGGAAATCTTCTCCATGAAAACCAGTAATAAAAGAGAAAGTTATTCAAGTACAAAGAATGGTTATGGATCTCGTGCCAGACCCTTAGTTAGTTAGAAAACCGTAGCTTTTTGGGTTTAGATGTTTTTGAAGTTATTTGCTAAAAAATGTGCTTCCATATTTCATTTTCTTGTAATTAAAACATACAGTGTGTGACATATAATGGTTGTGGGCTAGGCTTTAATGCCATAGTTTTGTGTCAGCCTGTTGGCTCGGGTAGAGATTAAATGTTTCTTACATGATTTGTGGTTTTTCAGACTTGCCCGATCTGACAGGCACAGTGACAGATTCACTGCTGTTGACAGAAGAGTCGCAGTGATTTTGTCTCTCACACACTCACACACACACACATACACACACACACACGCACACACACGCTAGAAAAGCATATTTTGCAAACATTGCAGTTTCCTCAAAAATCAGTCTAATGAATTTTATGAAGCGCTAAATCGTAACATGTCACTGGATTTAACCTCAGTCTCACTTCCAATAAATGTTTGCCGCTTCAGTCTTTTAGGGGAAAAGGAATGCATGACAGGCAGGGCTTAAACCAGTGAAACTTAATAATAGTGCGTGAACTACATTACTTGCACCAAGTAAGTTTTGCTCAATTAAGTCCTACTTTCTTACTAATTTCCATGTACAAAATTCACATAAAATAGCATATTTGGCCCAAACGGTGATGTAGGTGGTGTCTCATTTAGCCAAAAAGGATGGCGGTGCAAAAAAGAAAATCAAACTGTTGCCAGTGAATTGAAGCTGATCTCTAACAAGTCTCTGGCAGTGCAGGGTATGCCTTTTATTAACTCCCTTCGCAGGCTTAGTAAACTCATTCTGTTACACACCACACTTGGGATTAAAACAAGTTTGTAGCAAGATGTGAATGCAGATGGGGTATTTCATCCCTCATCTGTCGATCCTTACAGCCCTAAACCCCAGGAATAAAAATTTGACCAGTCTTTCTATTAGAAAAAGAGTGGTGCATTTATAAAAATGCTTCTTTGTTGGATCATGTGTAGAGGAAAGTGTGATTATAATATAACAGCCCCAAAGTGAAGCTTCAGAATATTGATTTGAGATTGGTATGTGTTGTTCTGTTTCTAGGTACATCATGAACACCAACTACAATGTCACCCTGGATGGCCCCGCCCCTTGGGGCTTCAGACTGCAGGGAGGGAAGGACTTCTGTCTGCCCCTCACCATCTCATGTGGGACACACACACACACACACACACACACACACACACACACACACACACACACACACACACCCAAGCTATGCATGCTTCACTTCATGACAGTCACTTCAGAGGAATGCTGGTCATTCCTATTATGCCATTTGCCTCGTCACTGACAAAAGTGCGTGTGTCATTTGTCTCGTATGTGACACTCAGTGCTGCATTTAGACACTTTTGTTAACACTTCATGCCCCTGTCACTCTATCTCCAATGACCTTTACATGCGTCACACCAAGGTCATGCCTATTGTGAAAATGATGTGACGGGACATTATTTTCACAACATTTGTCAATTGGAAAAAGTCCCTTGAACCTCACGTGGTTGCTCTGGAAAGATTTGGGGGACGCGGCATATAGGTGTTAACGGCTGATGAGCGATAGTGCTAAGTGTGCTGACCTTTGCTGACCGTGTGCTGTGGATGCATAAGAACCTGTCTTCAAATGTCTTAACTGAGTGAAACTCTAGAAAGCCACAATGGATCTGTAATAACTATTTAGGACTCGAAGTCACATAAATTCAGAAGTTGAGTGGCCGTATCCTTTCAAGTCCTGAGCTGGCTGATGGATGGCCCGCTGTTTAAAAAAGTATGATTGTTTATGAGGTCTGGGCCTCAGCCTACACACAGACATACTGTTTAGGTACACAGTGTGAGAGGATTGTGTGCAAATTGCTGTGGTTGCTGCAAAAATTAAAGGAAGCCTTCAGTGCAGCTCACTGTTTGCAAAGTCAGAATCTATTTCTTCCCAAGGACATCTGAGTTGTCTTTATTATAGTAGCCTTTGCTGTTGTAAAGTAGGATGATAAGGAAGCAACTTGTCCTCTGTGTTTTGAGTGCAGCTGTGCTTCTGTGGGCAGTATCATTTAGTTCCCACTATATCCTGTTTTGAAACTGTAATCTCAACTCTATGACAAAGGTCAGTCACTTTGTTTATTTGTTAGTGGCAGGATCAGTTACAGAACTTTGAATATCATGTGAGGAGAGAAATGGCTTTTCTTCTGTGTTTGACAATGTAACTCTGAGAGCATTTAAAAGGCCAGCATAGCTTCCCCGTCTATTTTTAGGTTTTGCAGCTATGATAATAGCGGCATGCAGGACATAACGGCGTTGTTGTCAGCAAACCTTCTTGTCATCACATCTTATAGTACAAAACGCATCCACACAAAAGCATTTTTCTGTCTATCCGCCGGAGAAGCGCCTGATAAGACATCGTGAACGCTTCCTGACCATCCAGCGTAGATGTCAGTGAAACTGTTGGGAAGACAACGTTGGAGAAACGTGAGCATTTTATTTGTACTGTATAATCTGCAGATTCTGACAGAAATCTGCAACTATCCTTTGAAGCACCGCTTCCTCTAAAACAGCAATAAGGATAATTATTAGGTTATTTACATTATTATGTAAATACAAGATAACTTAAAGCAAAAATTGGGAAACGTAAAGTTTGAAGTCTTTATATTAAGTGCCATCTGTCAAACAATACTGTTTGCTCTGGGTCTAAACAGAGCGCGCCATCCGTAAAATTGTCAGAGCTATCAGCCGCATCCAGTTTCCAGGTTAGTAAAGGTCACTGTTAAGTTGGTAGGCAGTACATATGTTGAAACATCTGCCAACAGTTTAATCATTACTTCAGTTCCTTCATTAGATGAGTGATGAGAAAATTGCGTTGACCTTGAGCTCATTTTAAGGTTCATTACAGATCCACAATGTTAAACAGACTTAATTTGGAGTGAGACTTACTTTGTTGACATCACATTAAAGCGTGCATGTATTTTTGCTTGAATGGATGAGATTGCTGTGGAATAATGATGTAATCACTTTACATATGTTTACCATATGCACATAATTCAAAGATTATACAAAGAAAATGAGGGTGGTCACAAGAACACAGCAGCCTGTTGTTCTGATGCCTTTTTGAAATTTTGCTCTTTGAATGAGTGTTGAAAAGATATATGCTCTACATGAACATTTTCTGTTTTTAAAAAAAGGCAGGATTGATGTGTGCCTCAGATGGGTTAGAAAAATTTGAGTGAGTGGATGTGTAATTGTTTACGTAACCTTCCAACAAGGCTGCGCACTGTGAAGAGTGGATCACTTAATACTGTATGGCTGATTTATGGAGCAGGGATCCAGTTGTGCATATTACTTGTGTGCGTGTCTCTGTTTCTCCATCCATGGCAGTCTGTGTTTGTTCACTTTTTAGGCATATCTTCACAGGCTTTTGAATCTTTAAAAGACAGAAGAAAAGTGCAATTATATCATTACAGTCTAAATGTGTTGAGTCACCACTCATTGCTTTATTCTTTGCTTCCAAGGACCCAGACTTTTTTGTATTTTTTTTTTTCAAAGTAGTCTTGATCAATAGTTCTTCAGGCTTTCTGAAGGTTTTTCAAAGGTTTCCTTTGGACATTGGCTGCTTTTTCACCCATTTTCAACTCAGTCCTTGTATCTAAACATTTTTAGAGGAATATTTGGTTTTTTTTTCCCAATTTGTTGAACCTTTTAACACTGACCTATGGAGTGAGGAGTGAATTAATCTTGTGTCTACATATAACAGGCAACTTGGCAGTGCATTTTAAATTGTATCTTTGGGTACTTTATTGCTAGCATCCAGATCATCGGTGTATATACGAAGAGATCTGGAGAGAGGTACAACAGTTAGTGTCTACAGCCATCTGTAAAACACAGTGGAAGTACACATTTTGATCCACAGTGTAATACCATCTGGAAAACATTTGATTGGCAATGGCTTCATTCTTCAGCACGACAAGGATCCCAAACACACTACCAGTGCAGTGAAAGCATACCTGGATAGACAAACACATAGTGGAACACTATCAGTCGTTGACTGGCTTCCTCAGTGTGGGATCATCCTGACAGAGAACGGAACGTAAGGCAGCCAATATCCAAAGAAGAGCTTTGAATGTCCTTCAAGAAGCCCGGAGAACTATTCCTGAAGACTACTTAAAGACATGACAAGGAAGCTTGACTAAGTGAGTTCAGGCTGTGTTGAAGAATATGACTTTCAAGCTTATTAGAACAATCTCAAATTTTTGCCTCTTATTGTATATTCATGTATGTTTATGTGTGTTTCAATACATTGCTGCACTTATTTCTCATTTTCCTAACAGAATATAAAAAAACAGGAAGGTTGACTCAAGACTTTTGCACAGTACTGTAATTCTGTTACGCATGTCTGCATCTATCGTGCCTGCTTGCTGGGTCATTTGAGGGTCACCACAATGATTTTTTTTTTTCCCCTTTCTTTTTCCTTTCTTTCCCCCCTGACCCCTCACTTCCTCCTCTTGTTTTGCATGTTTTTTGTTATTGTTGTTTTAGTGGGTTGTGATGCTTTAAGGGAAAATAATAGAAACTCATTTTTGGCCCTGTGTTTACTTTGAGCGTTTCCACCCCAGCCAAGAGTACGTGTATTGTCAAGCACCACTGGCATATCACATTTTTGTTTTTGTTATGGTAATGCTACTTTGACACTGAAAGGAGAAGAATCTGATGGCGTAGTATATCTGGGCAAAAACTTCAACAACACAGTAGGTACATTTTACAGTTTGTGCAGTCACGTTAGGGAGGGGAAGTTTTCTTATGGTACGATAATACTGTTCATGTATTAATAGAAAACTCCCCATCGAGTAATATATGAACGTTCGTGTTTTGAGTCTTCAGTAAGAAACTGTGAAACTATTGCTCTTTTTGCAAGTATTGTGAATATTTTTGGTTTCCAGCACCCTTCACTGCGCTCTTTAATTTAACTTTAAACATGTTCTTCACTCGCCAAACATTCCTCTTCACAAACATTTTTCTTAGCCACTTTAAAAATCCAGTGTTTCAAAGGCTAACCAAAACTGCAGTTTAACTGCATCATACTTGTCACACCTCTATAAAACATTGTGAAATGGTGAGCATAAGCTCCAGTGACAAAGAGCTGCTTAAAATGTTTTCTCTGGAGTCAAAAGAAGAAACATTTCTCAACTAAAATGCAGGTGGTTCAGAAAAGACACTTATTTGAGGGTGTTGTATTATTTTTGGCCACATAAGGATCAACTTTAGATATTGTTCTCAAAATGTTCATGTGAACTTGTCATGGCATATTTACAGCAACTGTTGAAGTCCAAGTAACAGGAAAAAAACCCAATTCTCCTGGTTGCATAGTATGTTTTTTGTTTTTTTGTTTTTTTGTTATTGCTACACAGTATTTGAATCTTGTTAAGCTCTTTGGATAAAGGATATTCTTGCTGTCTGACTATAAGCCATAATTTATGGCTCAGCCCAGGCCCAGAAAACATAAAAGCAAGCATTTCAGGAAACCATTGAGACCGATAGCTTGTGGCCTTTGTTGCAAAGCACTAAACATTGTTTTGCATTTTTTCTTTGTATAAAATCTCTTGAGCTTTATTACATAGAAACTAAAATGTAGAAAGCAATTAAATCTACCCAATATTGCTCAGTTTCATGATAAATACATGGACCTAAATGCTACAAAGTTCTTTTAACATTATGTGCTATATGCTGTTGTGTTTTCTGTCAGTCCTATTCCAGTGAATGTGAAATCTCTACAATGCCTTGGGGGAATTTCTTCATATTTGGAACTAGTTTCTACTTGAACTTGAAGTTAAATCAGAATTTCGCAGTCAAGCCATTTTTCTTGGCCGTCCTTGAAACTTTTATACACTAAAATGCTGAACAGTAAACTGGTAACGTTTTAAAAAGTCCAAGCTTAACTTGCACTGTGGTATTATAGCTCATGCAAAACCACATTTCCTGCCATTACTCAATGTTATGATTCAGCAACAGAGAAGCAGATTGTGACCATATTTCACATTTATTTGGATACTTAATGGGTGACACGAGTCTTTGGTCCCCACATATATACATATAACTGCAAGGTCTTAATTCTGGTTTAAACAGTCTTTCAATATGTGCCTGTTCAGGTTACATATGGGTTTGTTGGAAACCGTTATTTGTAGTATGTGTTTGATCTCTCCGGTGTCTGTCTTGAGTTGTATTGCGAGCATCTGCTTCCAGTCTCCCTAACGTTACATGGCAAAGCTATAAAGGATAACTAAGCTGTCACTTGATTTTGATTTAGATCACTCACACTTTTTTGGATAAAGTATATTTAAAAGTAAATCTACTTCTTTGATTTGACTTGCCAGTTTCCATGAACTAGAATAAGCACATATGCAATAAATGTATTGAAATGTTAGGTAACTACACATTTTTAATTTTTATTTTATTTTTTTGCCAATTCTGCCATTAATGCGTTAATGTAGCAGAGCAGTAGGTAAAAACTGAAAATGACCGTGCCACTTAGTTCAATAAAAGTCCAAAAAAAATCCCCTTTTTATTAATTCATGTAAGAGTTGCAAAAATCATAGATAAAGGTAGAAACGGGCACTTGGCTTAATCCTCACCATGTCTAAAAGCCTTTTCATATCATCTGGCTCAGCAGTGTTAGTCAGCCGGGTTTGTTTTTGACCTGACTGGAGAGCATTCAGTATTCAGTGCAGGGTTGGTACTGCTTTGTGTGTTTTGTTTGCGTTGCCATGGCAATTTGACTAAGACCTCCTTGTAGGTCTGCTTGGCATCTCGTGCTTTCTAGCAGCCAGACTGATGCAGAGCGAGACCGGGGTCAAACCATGACAACCGCTTTCTACCTCTGTTCAAGTGCCCTTAATTGGGATGTTTGGCTTAAAGGAGAAAGAGTAGCTACAATGTGGTCCCCTCCCAATGTATGCTTCCTCTCCAATGATGCATACTCTTCCGCTTTACTGTTTGAACAGTTTGTGCAAGGTGTTGCAGGTGTGCCATCTTAAAGATGACGTCTTGACAATGAGCTGTACTGTACGTGCTAGTACAGCAGGTTGCTGCACACTGTGCTGTCAAATAGAAGAGACTGTGCTGTAAATATTTACCTTTTGGGGAGCTTTAAAAGTAAAAAATTTTTTATGTGGAATTGTTTTCTATCACTCCTATGGACTGTTAACCTTAGGGCTGTATTGTATTTTTGGCATCTTTTCAAATAAAATCTCAAACATGTATTTAGGCTCTTTAAGGTTTTCTATTTGGTGTTCCCAAATCTACAGAAGGAGGTCGACACACAGTATTATTTGCAGGAAAGAATAACACAGGAGTTTGAAAGCATGCTCGTCTAAGGCCACTTTAATAGTAAGTACCAGTAAGAGGAGGTCAGTTTGCTTCATCATGTGCGTTTGTGATGGTATAATTTTAGGTCTCGGTCTTTTCCATATAAGGTACTCTATCTTACACTATCCTATACAGACGTGACATTCATCTCGCAAGCCTGCCAGCTCTTACCACAAGACACTTCCTCCAACATGACTTCCCAGATGAAAAATGACCGCAACCTTCTTCCTTACTCCATAATTTCCTTAAAGCCAGGAAACTAGACACTGACCAGCCAGGGGGATGATTGCTAACCCCATAAAATTGGAGTGTGATCTTAAATGCGTTGTATTATCATAAACACACCCAGTTTATTCAATTTATTATTGACAGAAGAAGTGCCTTCCTCTTCTTCTAGGAAGAGTTTTGCCTGAACTTAAGAGAAAAAAAAAAAAAGGTGGTGTAACAATGAAATCATAAATCAGTGGTATAAAAATACAGCATTGAGTTTAGTAAAGAATCCAAGAGTATTAAGACATTTGGCACCAACAGACTCCAGAGAGGGAACGCATGTGTCATAAATTTAGCTGTAAAAACAGAATCTCTTTTTTTTTTTTTTTTTTTTTTTCCCCACCAAAATAAATCTTATAAATGTGTTTTCTTCGTCTTTGTTTGCATATCACTATATTAAGGATACATTAATTGAGTGCACATTTAATTGTTCACAATCTTTTAAAAGAAACTTTTTCCCTTTTTTCTTTGTGTCTCTATTTGATTATGACTTTACAATAGATGAAGACACATGGAAGCAATGGACATTTTGGAAACAGTGTTACTTTTCCTTGACTTCTGTTCCACTTGTGAGGTTTCGTAGGTGTCCTTTTTTTGGTTTTGGTTTGTTTGAATATAGAGTTCTTAAAATGCTTTTTGTACCAGGAATGAATTTGGCGATCCCTGCACAAATCTGCCATGTATTGGTGAATTTAACTGCAGGCAGGATGTAGTAGTGCTGGAGTTAATACATGTTTAGTTGTAGTGTAGAACAACCAGTTATTATCAGTAACTCCACAGCAGTAAAATCACCAGTGTGGGAGGACCGCTGTAGCGCCACAGTCACACCATTATGTGGCTGGAATCCCATTCATGTAAACAAAGTTGGAAAAAGATGTCATTAATTTGGAAAGCACCAAATTTTTCAGATTTTTTTTACTCCAAGTTATGCTGTGTGAAACCCTTTTGGATGATTTTATAGCAACATTTGAAAAGAGGTTTTTGATTCCACACATTATGTAATATGGCCTAGATAATTGGATTTGGCGTAACACTTTGCTAAAACATGTTGATCTTTTGAGAGAACTGGAGAAGCACAGCCAAAGTTCCTGTTCATTACTTATCTCCGTTCCATCACGAGTATCTCAGGCCTCTCCATTTATATTTATAGACCACACATGCCAGGGATTCTTACTGTGACGCCTATTTGTTTCGTGGCCACATGGGAAAGACGGTGTTTGAGTGAAGGTTATCTCTCTGCTCTCTACAGACTAAAGCCCATCCAACAACGCATTTCTTTTTCTCAGAATATTACAAGAGCCTGTTTCTTCTTGTCTTGAGGTGCTGCATTTCTGAGAGCTTTCCATGTAAAGAGCAGTAGCAATCGCATCCTTACAAGGAGAGAACTTCTGATCTTGTTTTCCACCCTTTCTCTCTGCCTGACACTCACAGGCACAGGAAAAAAGAGACTCTGTTTAGTGGAGAGCAATGTCTCACGGATGTGTGCATTCACAACCCCTCAGCAGCTCTTTGCTGTTGGCCTCCGGAGCTGTGCAGCAGATTTAGACATAGCTGGCAGATGTCAGTAATCTCTGAACAGTGCTTACATCACTTTTATTGCCCCGAAGAGCTACAAGTTACTTTGCTGAAAGTAAATGTGTCACGGGAGACTCAGAGGCACACCTGCCATCATTTACGTAGTCTGGTCTGTGTCATACACTGAGTCAGTTGAAGCTATGATTGTGTTGTGGCTAGTGTAGTGAGCGCTCTGCCTTTTGTTAGTCGTACTTAGCATGTGACAGCGCTATAGTTTTTCCTGGATGCTGGTATGGGTAGATCCATCTAAGCTGGGCATTTGACACTTCCTGCTATTGAACTAGTGGGAAACATGAGGAATGCACAGCTCCAGAGAAATGTGTCGGTCAATTCAAACCACTGTTGTCATTTCCTCATTCTTTCTGCCCCCCTCTTTCCCACTGTTTCCCCCTTCTTTTGTTACTATGAGAGCTCACACAATGGCACTTTCATTACGTTCAACTGGCTGCTTTTAGTGTTACTGATAACCTAAAGGTATTATCTAGCAGTGGTGAAAGTAAACACCTTGTTTGTCTTTTCCCCTTTTAAATCAGCTTTAAAATGATTAACTTAAAAGATAACTTGATGTTGAGAGATGAAAAACACGTGCATTTGGATACATGTCAATTTTATAGGTTAATACAGAGTTTTATGTACAAAGCTGGTACATTTCATTCAATAATCCACTGAATCGATCGACAAAATCCCTTCCTCAGGCTTCACACCCTCTTCGCTTGCATGTGCTGACACTTTCTGAGTTTTGCTCTTTCACAACATTAAGGGACATTAACAAGGCCAGCACAGGATGAGTACGCAGAATCCCTTTTCTGCCTAAACATGGCTGTACAGGTTTTGAGTGTGTTAAGAGTGTGCTGAGTGATTGATGAAGTGTACTCGCCCTTCTAATCACTGATCAGTCACCGCACCAGTCATGTCATCATCATGTTTTTTTGTTTTGTTTTTTCAATGTTGATTCCAAAAAAGTCCAGCATGATAGCAAGGGATAGAAAACCTAATAAAACTCAATTTAAATAAAAATAAGTGGATACTACATAAACGGCAGTAGCTGTGTTACACAGCAGGTAAACACGCGGATTGTGTGATGCACCCACAATTTTAATGAATGGAAGGTTGAATCAAGCCAAGAAGTGGAACCAAATAAAATTAACTTCTACAAGAGAGAACACAATCTGTGCATCAGCACCTTTTACCATCACAATAACAAATTACGCAAAAGGGAGGAAAAAAGCCTGGAGGGGCTCCAGGAATTCTTCTGGAAGTCCCTGCCTGACCAGGCGAGGACTCTTATTTTTTTTTTTTTTTAATGATTAAAATGAAAATTTTCAAACCATATGGTTTTGATTTGTGGTCATTTGTCATTTGTCATGTGAGTCATCTTTGTGGGAAAGTTTTGGCTTTTTTATGGGCAGATGGTTTTGGGTAGATTTAGAGTCCTCTCGCTGATGTTGTGATGTTGATGCTGTGAGGAGAATAAGATGACTATCTTATCTGACAACGGTTACATAAGACAGGAAGTGGAAAGGAATTCACAATAGTTAGTGATTACAAGGGGAAAAATGAGCACAGTATACATGCATCATAATTACTGGTTAACATTCTTTCGCTCCTTAAACTACACAGAGGCAGAGTTGTTTAAACTTAAATGCTATGTGAATAGCATTAATTTGAGTGCATAATGATCATACTTTTCTTACTGGTATTTTTTTTTTTTTTGCGTCTTTGCAGCTGACTGATGGAGGCAAGGCCACCAAAGCCAAGATGAGTGTTGGAGACATCATTCTGTCAATTAATGGGATTTCCACAGACAGCATGAATCACCTCGAGGCCCAGAACAAGATTAAGGCCTGCACAGGCAATCTCAGCCTCACTCTACAGAGGTAACTACATGAAAATCACATCACTCACACATCTTGGGACTTCTTCAGGACAACCTATGACTTTCACTTACTTATGTGACTAGACAGACATCCCTGGGACTCCTGTCAGCATTTAGATTTTTATTAATATGCTGTTATAGCTGGTTTAACACAGCTTCAAAAGCACTATGAAGTGATTTTTCGTACTTGTGTGTATTGAAGCAAATTAAAAGTATTTTGACAAAAGTTATAGTAAATATTTTAAGGTACTTTTTGTAGGACAGAAAGGCTGACAACTGCAAGAAGAAGCTTGATTTTTAGAACTTTACTTTATTTGTTCTTTATTTAATTAGACATTTTTATAATTTAAAGCAGATGAAGTCTTGCTGTGCTAATTAAAACAGTTCAGTGTTTTTGCATTGAGCTGCAGTAAAGTCAGTGGAAACTGGTTTTATTGGCATAATATTTTATTATATTTTTTATTTTAATCATGCAAAAGCCTTATTTAGAGTCAACTATAGCATATAATAAATCATTTTATAGACTAACTTGGCCTTGAATGCATTGGTATAAACATAAAATAATATACCTAAATAAATAATAATCAGTAATAAAAAAAGTATTGTTTTATGGCTGGTTCATTACAGAAAAGTTTGTAACCAATAGTCTACAGATGTGTTTTTGTTTTTTTTTGTTTTTTGTTTTTTTTCTGGCTGGTGTAACGTGTGGCACCAAATCTGCAGGAGGCATCCAGCTTTGTATCTGATCATGCTGAGTTCATCAACTGTTTTTCCACTAATTTCATTAGGAAAGTATAAAATTCTGAGACCCACGAGGATATAAAAGTGTGGTGTTAGTGTTTGTTTTGTTTGCTTTTTTACCAATATTTTTATTGATTTGTCTCATAAGCTAACAAAAGAAACAGATGAAAACAATATGATCCACAAACTGATAGTTTCCATTCCACACATGGCAAAACGCATGACAGTGAAAAAGAAATGCTTAAAAATCACTTAAAAAGCAGCTTTCACGTAGTTCAAAAAGAGTCCATTAATCTTTGAAAACTTCAATTTTCTTGACATTGAGCAACTATTTTCTTTCTTTTTTCCCTCCATATACTTCTTCATTTCTAATAGGTTATCAGTCAGAATGCATGCTGAGGCAGGACGGACACACTATAGACACATTTCCCTGCACAACACATGTTAATCATCCTCTGTTCTCATAGCTGAGAGCAAACAAGCCTAACTCAGGCTTGTTTGCCCATAAACACACATTTGGAGTAGAAATGTACTGATGTTTAGGTAGGAATAAACTTATAAATAGAGAAAAATGTGGATTTTCTGCCAAATGCTTGGCAACCATATCGCCACATCAGTGAGAAAAAGTGGCCTCTATCAGTTTCCTGACTGAACAGTCAAATTTGCTGTTTATCTTAATGGGAGCCATTCAGTTAATCTTCTGGAAGAGGAATGGAGTTGACCAGGGAAAGAATAGAATCCCAGGTTTTATGAAACTACTATGCTAATATAGACGTGTAGGAACAGCATTAAAATCAGTTTGAATTGTTGTAAATATCTCAATGTACTTATTGAAAACAGAGAATTGCATTTAAAATATACAATACAATTTAATGTAGATAAGTACATTTATTGTAATGATCAAGATATTGGTAAATATATTAGATATCAGCAGATATTTTTGCATCCAGTTTGTGATACAGTAGGGAAAAAGAGGAGGGATTAAAATTAGCAATAGTGAAACTCTGTACTATTTTTATTGGCGAGTCTTTTGTCTGAATGAGATGAAGTGGTGAATCTAACAGTGTATACGAATCCAGTGAAGAGCGACTTTACTGTCACATAAACAAAGAGAGCCAAAGCAAGCACGCACACTTTCCAAACTATAAAATTTGTTGACAGAAAACTTAAGCCTGGTTTGCTTGTACTGTCATTCCATCACCACATCAAAGGAGAAAGGAGCCTCTGTGCTTTAATCGTGGGAAAACTGTCTGAAAATAACCCGTCCTGCAGCTGTATGTAATCTAGTGCGGGTAATGGATGCGCAATGAAACATCAAACATTGCCATTTCAGAGTATACGTAAATGCACTCAATAAACAACAAAAGCCTTCCCTTTGCAAATATTACATTACTGCAGTATTTTGTTTATGGCTTCATTTTCATATGCTGCTTATTGCTTATCTTGTTGAGTGACAGAGTATTTGAAATACTCTGTGCTTAAATACATTATTTATAGTGTACAGGGTGCATTATATTGGTTTGTATAAAAACTCTTAAGAATACTACAGTACATAACCCGATTAGTACTTTTATGTTGCTGTTTTCTGAAATGCTTCAAACCCAGTGTGCATAACTGACACTTGGTGAGAAGCTTTACAATCTCCAATTATGTGCTACGATTTGATTGACAGTTTTGATCCTTGCTGATAAGACTGTTTGTGCCATAGCAACATTACAAGACTACCAAGAGATGATTAATATGGCAGTTAAAAGATTCCTATATTATGTCACTCTGAAGAATGTGAGCTATGAAAAACAGTTCACATAGAAGATATGTGACCATCCAAATAGCATTATTCATCTGACAACATTTAACAGTGCATTTTCTAGACGGGCATATGTGTATTGATTTTCTATCAGGAGTTTGATATGAAAGAATATTATGGTCATTAATATCAAAGTCTAAAAAAATGACACTTTAAGTACGTTTAATCTTGCATGAAAATGGCGGTGAAGTTACTCTGACACGGTGACGCTGCATAGAAAATAGTTTAGTTTCTATTCTGGTAGGAGTGGTCTCTTCTAGGATGACAATGGCTCCCTTCATAAGACACCAGGTGTTACTGAAAGGTTCAGTGACTATGAAAATGATGTTGGTCATATGTTCTGACTGCTTAGAAGCACTCTCAGTCATTTAAAATGCCAAATTCCAGTCATCCAGTAGAATAACACAGACTTCTAAAACCATTGTCAGTGTCTTTTCTGGAAATGTGTAATGGCCCAACATTGTCTTAAGACACTTGTCAGGTATGTAAAGGTGTAAAGTGTGCATGTTAGTCCCCGTAGGGAAATAGTTCCTCTGCATTTAACCCATTCACCCAGTGAAGCAGTGGGCAGCCACCAATGCAGCGCCCGGGGCTTAGGTATGGCATGCAAACTAATGATGGTGTTTAAAGACGCCAATTCCAAAAAAAGTTGGGATGTAAATGAATATCAGAATGCAGTGATGAATCTTATGAATCTGTATTTTACTCAAAGGAGAACACAGAAAATGAATGACATATTTAAACTGAGAATATGTAACATTTTTAAGTTTCAAGTTTGAATTTAATGCCATCACAAATGTTGTGACACAACCAAATTTACCACTGTGTAGCATCTCGTCGTCTTTTAAAGGTCTGGAGACCAGTTGCTGGAGTTTTGAGAAAGGAACGTTGTCTCATTCTTGTCTGATAGTCCCGGGTTGTCTTTGTCATATTTTTTTGTTTCATGATGTTTCAATTGGTTTCAGTTGGTGAAAGGTCTGGTTTGCAGGCAGACACCCAGCACCCAAGTTCTTGTCCTACGAAGCCGAGCCATAAAGCCAATAGATGGAATACGTGGTTTAGCACTGTCTTTCTGAAATACGCAAGACCTTCCCTGAACAAGATGTCTGGGAACATGTGATGCTCTAAAACCTGTATATACCTTTCAGTACTGATGGCGCCTTCCCAGATTTACAAACTGCCAACTCCACATGTACTATACTTGCTATAAATAATGAGATTTTTAATCAACAATTTGTATACAGTTTTTTGCTTTTTCATAAAGTTCTGCTGATATATGGCCATCAAATTCAAACCTAACTAGTATATGACCTTTACTGTTACATTTTCTCAGTGGTACATTTTATATCTTTTCTGTTTTGTGAAGAAAATACTGGTTTATGAAATGTAAATAATCATTTATTGTCCATTCTTCTTTTATTTACATTTAATGGTGTCCCAACCTTTTTGTATAGCTACCAATGTGGAAAAAATAGGTGATCACTGAAGTGAATCTACATAAGGGCC